>NC_062189.1:7591478-7766478 GCF_912470025.1 Vespa velutina | reverse complement strand
AGTATATCTATATATCATAGTATACTTACAGTATAGTATAATTATAATAGAATATAATTATATTACATTACATACCTTTCGCACATAGTATAGTATATTATAATTATATACTAATATAAGTTATAGTTTAATTTCTATATTATATAATATTTGTATAAACATGAACACATAAAGTTTAATTATAGAGGGATAATATACAAAATGTCTAAAACTTTTTTCTATGACATTAGGAAGATTATGATTTAATTATCTAATAAAAAAGTTAAATCCAATATAAAAACAAAAAATATATATATAACAATGAATTTTTTTTGTATCTAAACAAAAAATTATGAAAGAATATAAAAAAAGAAAAATATCAAAAATTATTATACAATAATTGTATGCATAGAAACGTGAAAAAGATAAATGATAAAGCAACAACAACAAATGTATAATACATATGTACATATATACATCCATACGTACATACATATATCCATACATACATACATACATACATACAAACATTCATACATACATACATATATATATATATATATATATACATTAGAAGTGGCTCCTAACATATAAATAAACAATTACCTGTACTGTAATGCCTAGGACTGCTAATTGACCCGAAAAAATGATGATTGATTATGCGAGTTGCAGATGCAAGGCTGTTTGTCGGTCCGAACGCGAATGGTCGTCCACCACGTAGTCCACCATAATGATTATTATTGTTTTCCATCTCTTTCACGGTGATTCGAGTAGATGTGTTATCCTGATCGCAAATAAATTGTGCACGAGGTCTGCCGCTCTGCAATTAATCCCCCGTGTTATAACTAATACGACACGTAGAGACTTGTTTACATTTCAAATTTGCCTGACATGCGAGCATTTATTATTTTTTTTTTATATTTTTTATATTTCTTTTTTATTTCTTTTACAATTAGTATGTCAAGTTTTATATACATACATATATACGTGTATACAGTGAATGTAAAATTATTCTCTTACATTTCTTATAATTTTTCATTAATTGAGCTATTTTCTTTTTCTTTATCAAATACGATTATTCTACAATATATATATATATATATATATATATATATATATATATAAATTAACATAAAAATAATGACATCAAATTAAATCTTATTAATGAAATTTGTATTAACAAATAAAATATTGTATAGATCATTGTGATTATGTATCGGTCGATAAAACAGTTTTGAAAAAATAAATCAAATACGATTGTTATATTTTTCCACTATCGAATATAATAAAAAATTATATTTGATTAGATATTATTGTGAAATTTTTATTGACAGTGAAAATATTTTGATTTTAATTATCGGTCGGTACAAAAGTCCCGAAGGAAAAAACAAGACATTGCGATTGTAATTCTCTGTCGGTCGATAAAAAAGTATTTATAAGAATGTGTCGATAAAAAAGTTTAAAAAGAAAACTAATAAAAGAAATTCTGATAAAGACTTACAAATATATATTTTTTGTTTCTTTCTGTTTTTTTATTTTCTTTTTTGTTACATTCACTTTAGACACGTATGTTTTACGTAGAAAATCTCGTTCGAGATAAGGACGAAGGCGACGATCCGCTTGAACTTTTAGTAAAATAAAACGCAATTCAAATTTTTCAAACACAATTCTTTTTCTTTGAGATAATATAGAAAGATAACGAAAAAATATATTATAAATTCTTGAAATTGGGTAAATTAGAATAGAGCTGGAGACATGGGATGCTTTTAAATAGAAACGTATGTATGTATATGAATCGATTAAGAAGACGTGACACTTGCGATTGCGAGCATCAAATCGTTTCTATTACTGTACACACACACACACACGCACACACACACACAAATGCTTTATTTTTATCTTCAAAAAAACTGTTAAAATTTCAAATCGCTTCCTTTTTTTATTATTTTTCCATTTATTAATTTCCATAATAATCAAAACTGATTGCTCAAAGAAACGATTCGAGAGTGCTGCTCGATGCTTATATAAAATACATAATATTTATATAATATATATATAATATATATATTATATTATTATATATATATAAGGTCATTAAGTATGAAATGTCCGATTTGAAAGTGAAAGTTTGGTTTATTATATTTCAAGCAAAAAGTAGTATAATTAATCGAAGTATGAGCCTAAACTATCGATACAATTTTGCCATCTTAAAGATAACTTATTAATGCCGGCAGCGAAGAAGTCTGAAAAGCAAGCAGTGATAAAATCACAAAAAGCATTTTCCATTGCATATTGGGAATTAAATATTTTTCCTTGCAAGAAGTGATCCAATACCCGAAAGAAATGGTAATCAGTAGATGCAAGACCTGGGGAATACGGTGGGTGACAGAGATATTTCAAGTCTAGCCCCTATAGTTAGAGCAAAGTTATTCGGGCAACATGTAAAAGAATTGGCCTGTATCTATTCACCAATCTCAGCTGCTTTATCCAAAGCTTTATCCTTATTTCGTTTAATTGATTACAGTAGGCATCTGCTGTAATCAATTGACCAGGTCTCATGAAGCTGAAATGGAAAACACCACTGCTGGATCACCAAATTGATACCTATTAGCTTTTTTGGTGAATACTCGGTTTCGGAGTATGTTTTGACACTTCATCTTTATCTAACCACTGTGCCGAATGTTTGAAATTATCGAAAAGTATCCATTTTTCATCATACGTAATAATACGATGAAAAATGGTTCATCTTTTTGTCGTGATAGCAAAGAGTGGCAAGTTTTTAAACGATTCCTCTTCTGACGTTCATTCAATTCATGCGGAATCCATTTATCCAGCTTCTTTACCTTTCAGATGTGTTTCAAATGGTTTAATACGGTTGGAATGCTAAAGCCTAACTTCTCTGCTAATTTACGCGAAGAAAAGAAGTCAAACTTAGTGCTTGAGGTAATCGAACATTTTATACTTAATGACCTAATAATATATTTTATATATATACATATATATATATATATATATATAAATATATATATATATTTTATATATATAGTTATATATATATATATATATATGTAACTATATATTACATATATATACATAAACATACATTATACAGGATGGGCTCCAAAAGTTCATAGGTGATTTAAAAAAATCACTTACTTTTCTTCGTAACTTTTTAGATTAATTATTTGTATGTTATTATTTATTCTGTTTTTTTATCAAATTGTACAACCACGAACCTAACTTGTTAATCTACAAACCTAACTATATATCTGAAACATTCATACTCTTGAGAGAGAGAGAGAGAGAGAGAGAGAGAGAGAGAGAGAGAGAGAGAGAGAGAGAGAGAGAGAGAGAGAAAGAGAGAGAGATGGAGAAGGAGGGAGGAAGGGACAAAGAGAGGAAGGGAAAGAAGGAGACAGTAATAAATTTAAAAAAAAACATAATACTTCGACAAACTTTTGACCTGCTTAAAAGATTTTATGCCCATCCTAATTTTAAATAAAATCACTCACGAACTTTTAAGTCCATCTTGATACACATATACACGTATATATACATATACATATACATATATATATATATATATATATATATATATATATATACATATGTATAGGCATATATAATTAAACGTGCAAGTATAAAGTGAAAACACGCAAAGGACAAGCAACGACGTTCGTTAGATGTAAATTGGTCAAAAAATAAAACAGAGAATAGAAATAGAAAGAAAGAAAGAAAAAGAGAGAGAAAAACAGGGAGAAGGATAGAGAAAGAGAAAGAGAGAGAGAGAGAGAGAGAGAGAGAGAGAGAGAGAGAGAGGGGGGAGGGAGAGAGAAAGAAAGATAAAATATGACGGGTTGCTTTTTGACGAAGAGAATAATTCAGTAGTCAGGAGTTATGGGATTTATGAAGATTGCGGGGTTGTGAGTTTGTGGGGTTGTTGGGTGTGTGGGGGTGTAGGAGTGTTGAGGGATGACATTTTCAAAAGCGTTGATTTAGCGATGAACAAACGATACCCGCTGTTTGAGGCCTCTCTTTGGCTCGAGGACATCGATACTTCCAATGTCGTTTCTACGATCGAACAAGACAAAGGACACTCTTGACGACTCGATAAATAAACGAGTTTCTCGACTTCTCTCTTTGAGGATCGACGTGTCCGCGATATCGCGCTTCGCTTCCACGCGAGCGTGGACATTAGAAAAAATTCTATTCGCTTTCGGCGATATTCATCTCTATTCCATTTCTGATCTCGATGGTTTGCGCAACTGAAAGAAGGAGGTAGAAGATTTCTGAATAATAGAAAATGAATTTTCTATTTCAAATTCTTCTATAAGAAAATTTCGAGGCGGAGTGGTGGGGTAGGGGACGGGTGGGGAAGGGAGGGGAAGGGTTGGTGGAAAAATTTAAAAGGTTCTTGCTGACGATATTTATTTATTTATTTTTATATTATATTTATGAATTTTATTCATGTGACTCTTAAATGATTTCTTTTGTAATTTCTTTCTCTTCGTGTCAAATTAATTTCTCGGTTTAATAATCTCTCTTTGATGATCATTTATTATTACTATACGAAGAAGTTCTTCTCATTGGGTAATTAGGAAAGACAAAGATAAAAAGAAAAAACAAAAAAGAAAAAAGAAAAGAAATAAAAAAAAAAAAAGAAAAATTTATGCATTTCAATACATAATGTGAAACAATTTAATAACAGAAATTTTCTTGTCGCCATGAATGATTATTATTTTCAAGCAATGTGAAAATTAAAATTGTGTTGCTTCTGCTGAAAAATTAAACGACGAATTCAAACGGTTATTAAATGTCAGACCGAATATTCATAATTTGAAACGGTCTAATTATGTCTCTGCAGAAGATTTGATTATTTATAAATAATCATATAGCGATAGAGAAAATTGTAGAATATTATCAAAGATATAAGATACAAAAAAATAAATTCGACTGCATACAGAGTGAGAGAGAGAGAGAGAAAGAGAAAGAGGGAAACCTCACCATAATAAATCAATAGTCTTAGCTGTATGAATATTGTATTTTTAGAATAAGGAAGAAAAAAAGAAAAAGAAAAAGAAAAAGGGAAAGAAAAAGAGGAAAAGAAAAAAGAAAGAGAGAGAGAGAAAAAGAGAGAGAGAGAGAGAGAGAGAGAGAGAGAGAAATAATATGGAAATAAAAGAAATGAATGATGTTGACGTCGAGGAAACCTACTTAGAGATTTAACGCTAACAAATAAAAAACGGAGTAGAATTTTGATCGACTATTGTTAGAATAAAGATAATAATCTAATAATAATAATAATAATAAAAATAATAATAATAATAATAATAATAATAACAATAACAAACACGTCTAATTTCAATGATAGATCTTTCTAATTCAAACAAAAAAAAAAAAAAGAAAAAAGAAGAAAAAAAATAATACTTCTACAAGACTTACCTGCTGAATACGAATTTTTCTATGCTTTGGTATGGAGTCGTTTAGGGCAACCTTAGTGGGCTCATTGAAAGGACGAAGATCCTTGAGAGATTCGACGGTAGGAGATACATCGCTGATATTATGGGCAACCTCCCCTGATACCGATTTCTTCACTCTTCCACCTCCTCTATCCCCTCCTGTAGTAATGTTACCTCCCCTACACTTTTCCGCTGCTTCCAAAGGATTAACGTAAAGGTTGCTATCCGCCTCTTCGGTTAGATCGCCCTTCAAATATAAAGCAAGAAAAAAAAAAGAAAAATGGTCGATCAGATGATGAACAACGTAACGGTTATTAGGTAACCTTCCTACCTGCGAATGAGATGGATGTGTTTGACAGCTAGCATAAGTGTCTGAACTGTCAACGCTCCCTTGTTCGTTATATACTTTGCCAAAAGTTGAAGATATATCCGGTGCTTGTAAAGGTGACGTCTTCGTTTCGGCAAAAATCGACACTATACGATCTATGCCGACACTAGCTGATCTGAGAGATCTTAGCTCCTGACAAACGGGATTACGAAAGTCGCTCGTCGCCAATGGCATTATGTTCTCGGCATCTCTGAACTCTTTGTACTCCTAGAAAAGATCGAGGAGTTTGGCTGAAACTTGATGTCGCCCCCCTCCGATCAACCCCCGTTAGCCAGAGATAATGCCACACTCTTCGCCTCGATGTTTTTTTACTCTCTTATGGATTAAAATGAAGAAGAAGAAGAAGAAGAAGAAGAAGAAGAAGAAGAAGAAGAAGAAGAAGAAGAAGAAGAAGATAGAAGAAGTGAAAGAAAAAGAAATCAAAACGAAATATAATGCTTTCTCGCTGATTCCTCGATACTATTGAATGGTATCTTATTATCGATCGACTTTGATTTTGCAAGGAATTGTCGAATCAAACGGTAATAATGTTAAAGAAAAAAAAAAGAAATAACTTCGATAGTTCGACGGTTCTCGAAAAATATAAACGGCGATCGAAATTTAATATAAAATTATTGAATCGAAACATCGAATTCTTTTACGCTGTATCTTAAAATGATACGATAGTGTTTTAATGAAATTTATATTGAATTATCGAATCGACATCGTTTGATATTCTTTATACAATACAATATAAACATTGTCTAAATTTAATATGTGAAATTATCTATTGGTTCGATATTCTTATTCAACATCGTTTAAACGATCGTAATTTCATATACGAAATTATCGAATAAAAACGTGAGAACGTTAAAAAAAAAAAGAAAAATAAAAAAGGAAAAGAAAAGAAAGAGAAATAAAAGAAAAAAAAAACCATTTTCGATTGTTTCAACGCGATCGAAATTTTCGTATATCTATATGAAATTATTTTCATAAGATTTTGACAAATATTTAGAAAACATTAATAATCGAGATTATACCTGATTTCGACTAACAAAAGAATAAAGAGGAAAGGCATGAAAGATCGTTAAAAGAGTGTCACTCTCTTTACAAGAGCGAGCGACGAAAAGACACTTTGGACACTTTGAAAACAATAGGCAAGAAGTATCAAAGGTGAGAGGCATCCGTGCTTACCCTCGAGCGAGTATAATCGTCCAAAGGGATTGTCTGTTCTCTTTTTTTCCTTCTTCTCTTTTTATTATATTTTTTTTTTTTTTTTTTTTTTTTTTTTTTTATATTGTTTCACATTTCTTTCCTATTTTTTTCTTTTCGTTTTATTTATTTATTTATTTATTTGTCTTTATTTTCTAATCATTCATTAAGAAACAATCAAGAAGGCCACAGAAAGAGTATGTTACTACTGTGCTGTCTACAAATGTTCAATGAAACATTCTAGAAAAAAGGATTTTTGTGATACATGTATGGTTTGTATTAATACTCGCCTGTTATGTCCGCGATGGTAATTAGCATAGAACAAAGAAGAACAAAGAAGAAGAAGAAAGAGAGAGAGTGAGAAAGAATGAGAGAGAGAGGAAGAGAGAGAGAGAGAGAGAGAGAGAGAGAAAGAGAGAGAGAGAAAGAGAGAGAGAAAGAAAGAGAGGAAGAAGAAGAAGAAAATCACAGTTACATGTATTTCAATGGAAGATATCGAAATATGGAACTTAAGGAAAATAGTATTGTGTTAAAATCGTACCCAAGCATTTTTATTAACCCTTTAGCTACAGTGTTATCAATCGTACTCCAATTGTACCACTAACAATTGGTATTACTACTATCGTTATTTCAATTTATTTTTACAACAGTGTTACATAAAATACGGATGTAAGTCAGAGGTTAACTTTCTTCTCTGTCGCGAGTCAACACGGGCATCCTCAATACTAATCCATCAATCACGTTTCCCGACTAATTAAGTTCACTAACAAACCATCTATTTATCTATCTACTACTTCATGCATCTTGTTACGTCATGAAACAGAACAGAAATAAAAGCCGTGCAGTTATCACGAAAGACACGATATTATCAAAAACATTTAATTGGTTTTGTCGTTTTAACACCTTATCGGAATAACCAAATAAACGAAAGGAGTCACGCATGACTCGCGAAAGAAGCGAGGGGTAGGGCGATCCTTAAACCGTATGTTATTATATAATATTTGTATTTATTTTCATATGAAAATTATCGCAATTTTCTCATTATATAAGTCACTATAACGATGATGTTTCTTCGTCTCCAAAAAAAAAAAAAAATATTACTTTGCCGAAGAAATCATATTATAATTATTATAAGTAGTAGCTAAAAGGTCAATTGGCTTTTTATGGTTTTTCGTTTGTTATTTACAGAAGAATAAAAAAAAATAATAATAACAAAAGAAAAATATATATTCCTACATTCATGTATAATAAATATCTCAACAATTTTTTCTTTCTTTTCTTTTTTTTGTCTTTTCTTTCTAAATCAAGTATATTACATTAGAACAAAATCTGTGACATGATCAAATTTTTAACAAGCACTGGTGAGAATGATCGACTTAGGAAAGGAAATTTCTTTTTTTTTTTTTTTTTTTTTTTTTAATAAAATATAAAACGTTCAATATCAAAATTGATAATTTTTTATCAAGTATCGCAATAGCCCGAGCCTGAACTATTTATTTATTTTTATTTTTTTATTTTTTATTTTTTTATTTTTTATTTTTTTATTTTCTTTTCCTTTTGTTCATATTTCAAATCTAAATTTCGCGTTGATTAATCGACACATTGTCTAAGGTTTGGGAAAAAAAGAGAAAAAAAATAAAAAAGTAAGAATAATATGCGTTGAAAGAAGATCTATGGAGTAGATTATGTCACCAGTCTCATTAGAAGATCGATCAATTTCGAAATATTTATCCGTTGATCCACGAAGAGATATGTCAATACTACGTATTTTACAGAATCGAAATATAAATCCATTTTTATAGAACGGTCTTTTTTTTCTTTTTTTTTATCTCTTTCTTTTCGTATTATAAAAAAATAATAAAATAAAAAAGATATATTACTATATGAAATCACTTAATCTTTTTTATAGTTAATTTACAACAATTCATTTTATATATTTATATATATATATATATATACATATACATATATATACACATATATACACACATGTATGCAATCTGATATATAAATAATATTTCTATCACTCTATATCTATTAATATCAATATAACACATGCACATACAAAATCTAATTACTATCCTTTTGTAACGCTAATCCTTCCTACAGTTAATATCTTTAAAAAAACCAAAATTAAAGAAAAGGAAAAAGAAAAAATAAAGAAAAAATAAAGAAACAGACGTTTAATCAAAACCAAAACATCGATTCCATTCAACTGTTAAAAGTTCTTCGCTTTATCTATAACACAAAGATCAAGTACCACATTAATACAACGATCACATTAACGCATGGATATTTTATTAATATTTTATATTTTATATAATATATTTTATTAATATTTCCATTCTAATCATATGAACGTAAAAAAATTGTTTTGACCAAAGATTTCGAAGTCGATGTTCTCGTTCGTTTCCTTTAGCGTGCACTTGAAGTATAGGAAGCACTTGAAGTAGTGGAAGTATAGGTAATAGTAGTTGTAGTAGTGTAGTAGCAGTAGTAATAATAGTAGTAGTAGTAGTAATAATAATAGTAGTAGTAGTAGTAGTAGTAGTAGTAGTAGTAGTAGTAACAGTATTAGTATTAGTATTAGGAATAATAGTAGTAGTAATAGTAGTAGTAGTAGTAGTAGTAGTAGTAGTAGTAGTAGTAGTAGTAGTAGTAGTAGTAGTAGTAGTAGTAGTAGTAGTAGTAGTAGTAGTAGTAGTAGTAGTAGTAGTAGTAGTAGTAGTAGTAGTAGTAGTAGTAGTAGTAGTAGTAGTAGTAGTAGTAGTAGTAGTAGTAGTAGTATTAGTAGTAGTAGTAGTAGTGGTAGTAGTAGTAGTAGTAGTAATAGTAGTAGTAATAATAGTAGCAATAGTAGTAGTAGTAGTAGTAGTAATAGTAGAAATAGTAGTTGTAGTAATAGTAGTAATAGTAGTAATAGTAGTAGTAGTAGTAATAGTAGTAGTAGTAATAGTAGTAGTAGTAGTAATAGTAGTAGTAGTAATAGTAGTAGTAGTAATAGTAGTAGTAGTAATAGTAGTAGTAGTAATAGTAGTAGTAGTAATAGTAGTAGTAGTAATAGTAGTAGTAGTAATAGTAGTAGTAGTAATAGTAGTAGTAGTAATAGTAGTAGTAGTAATAGTAGTAGTAGTAATAGTAGTAGTAGTAATAGTAGTAGTAGTAATAGTAGTAGTAGTAATAGTAGTAGTAGTAATAGTAGTAGTAGTAATAGTAGTAATACAGGTTTGGCCAAAAGTCTTAAGATGGAACAAAAATTCTTGAATAATTTCACAAATCAATCACTCTTTTTTGAAATCTTTCAAGCTTTCGATTAAACTTCTATATTTACGAATTAATCTTGTAGTTCTACAATTTGAAAAAAAAGAAAATCCGTGAAAAATTCTCTAAAAAATCTTAAGAAAATGTTTGAGATTAATTTTTAACACCTAGGAACTTTTTGACACATCTGGTAACTTTTAGCCTACTCTTTAGTAATAGCGATAGTAACAATCATATTAACAAAGCTATACTCCGGAAAGAATTTAACGATTAATTAATTAACTCGATTCGCCTATTGGCCTTAAGCAATTGTGCCAAACGAAATAGTAAAGTGTGAATGGATAAGGTGATGTGCGTAAAACAACACATGTTCTAATCTTTTATTTTTCTTTTTGTATTTTCTTTATTTCTTTTTTTATTTCGGTTTTGGTTTTGTTTTGTTTCACTATGCATGTGTCTCTTGTTTTCGAGCAACGTCTATAGCCAATATATCAATTAATTAATCAGAAAAAAAACAATCAATAAAAGAGACAATGGTCAAAACGAAGAAAATGTGTAATATATATGTGTATATATATAATATCTAAAGCTAGATATCTAAAGCTTCTTTTCGACGTAATATGTAAATATGTACGATGAATAAAACCGTGCTGAATAATTTCTCATACTTCTTGTTTCTTTATCCTTTTTTTTTTTGAGAGTTCCTTTTTTCATTCATTTCTTTCATAATTATATATATATATACATATATATATATATATATATATATATATATATATATATATATATATATGTATATATATATGTATATATATATATGTATATA
This sequence comes from Vespa velutina, assembly GCF_912470025.1. Lineage (NCBI taxonomy): Eukaryota > Metazoa > Arthropoda > Insecta > Hymenoptera > Vespidae > Vespa > Vespa velutina. The sequence goes on along the minus strand of NC_062189.1, from coordinate 7,755,374 downwards.
TTATAACTTAATTAAGTTGTATATAATTCATTTTTTCATTCTAAACACTTTTAAAATTTATGATCCCAAAAATAAATTGAAATTAAATTGCCATAATCCGTTCTGAAATTCTTCAAATTCTTAAAATTACGATTCCTAAAAATATCTAATGAAGTTAAATTGCCACAATTCATTTTGAAATTCTTAAAATTCTTGAAATTTACGATTTCTAAAAATATCAAATAAAATTAAATTACCATAATTCATTTTGAAATTCTAAAATTTTTTAAATTTACGATTTCTAAACAGGTCAAATAAAGTTAAATTGGCAGAATTCATTTTTAAATACTAAAAATTAAAATATATATATATATATATATATCGAATTTTATTTAAAAATTAACGGATGTTTATTAAGTCATACTTAAATAATGAACCAAATATATATAATACGACAAAATATCGAAGGACGAATGTGCAATTAAAACTGGAAGAGAATTAGAACAAGAGAAAGAGGTAAAGAGGAAGAGAAAAATACGTGTATATATATATATATATATATATATATATATATATATATATATATTTTCTTTTTCTCTTTCTCTCTCTCATACTATAAAGATAGAGAAATTATCTAGCTGACGGTAACTGTTGTATATCGATTGAAACATAAGTGCGCTACACATTATGCTAAGAATAAAGGCGTAGCTAAAGTAAGAAGGAGGAAGAAAAATAATAATAATAAGAAGAAGTAGTAACAGTAGTAATAGTAATAGAAGAAAAAGAAGAAAAATAAGAATAAGAATAGGAATAAGAATAAAAATAAGAACAAAAACACAAGTCGAATTCTCGCTTGACGTGGCCGCCTTGGCGATATCTCGACGTGCCTTGACCTAGAAAATTACCGAGGCACACGCAAATGAAATTGCGGGTTGGTTGGAAGGTTTATGAGGGAGGGTGGTGATAGGAAGAATAGAGAAGAAAGAAAGAGAAAGGAGGTGGAGGCGGGGAAATGACGGTGAACTACACGTTTGGCGTCTAAAGCTTTGAATGAAAGAGTATCGTGTCAATGAAAAAGTTGTGCTGTAGTTGCTTAATAGGGGCAATTGCATACACCTACGATGACCTCTCTCTCTTTCTCTTTCTCTCTCTCTCTCTCTCTCTCTCTCTCTCTTTCTCTCCCTCTCTCTCTTTTTTTTTTCTCTCAAAGTTTCATTTTTCTTTTGTTTGTTTATTTTTTTTTTTTTGTTTTTCTTATTATTACTATCAGTATTTTAGGAAAATGTGTAATATATGTATATATTTAATATATATATGTATATGTATAAGTATATATACACACACATAGATTTGTGTGTGTATGTGTGTAGATATAGATATAGATATAGATATAGATATAGATATAGATATATATATATATACATAGTCGAGGAATTATATAAAAAGAATGCAGAGGTATAAAGTGGTGTATGTAATGCCACTGTGAGAGAGAGGAAGAACGTTTGTGATCGTAAATACCTTCGTAGTACAAAAGCAACACTCGAATTCGCTAGGTATTTCATCAATTTTCTCGAATTTTCTGCTTTCTTTTTTCTCTTCATCCTACAAATGTCACAGACACAATGTTTCGATTTTACTTATTTGCGAGTAAGACTCGGTCCTCTGGATAGATTCGGAAAGAATTCGAATCGTTCCTTTTATTTTTTTTTTATGTTTAATATTATATCAATATTACATACGAATTTTAATTCGTAAAAAAATGTAAATATCGAAACAAAAAAGTATTTGAACACTTTTAAGTCAAATGTTTTAAGACAGTGAATTATTCAGACTCTTATGCCCTTTTAACGAATACCTATTTAAATTAAAGAAATTGAATGATTGATTTCTTTGAAACGATTCGAATACTTCGCGAGCAAACGAACGAACGAATATAAAAAGATGGTGTTAAAAGATCAAAAAAAATGTTTAGATAAATGAATTAGAAAAGATTAAGAAAAAGAAAAAAACAGAACAAAATTATAAAAACATAAGAATGCCTCGAAAAATTCGATTACGTGGAGCCAGAGAGACGCAAGTATACTCTTACATACATATATGCGAGATCGTAAGTAGTGAAAGTATATGTAAGTAAATGGTGTTATCGTGCGTTTCGCAAAGTTAATAGTGTATATATATATATATATATATATATATATATATATATATATATATATATATACAACAAAATTGTTCATTTATTCGAAAGAACCTCTTTCGATGAATATGAATTGATTTATTTTTTATACTTTTTTTCGTTTAACGTGAGCCATACAGTGTTAACAATCTGGTGCCGTGTATAAAAATGTGATGACACGTTGAATTTAATATACAGGACGTTTTGCATATAAGTTTCAATATTTCGAGATCGATCTATGTAAAAAAAAGAAAAAAAAAATATATATATATATATAAATATAAAAATATATTATATATATTATAAAAAATATAATATTATATATATAAAACGTAGTTTATTTTTCTATTACTATACATTTTTTTCTAATCTGCAAAATATAAAAAAGGTTATGCTACGTATAATATATAAACTTTGATAAAATAGTTAACTCTATTTATATATATATAATACATTGTACATAGATCGATCATCTGAAAAATAGCAATACTTCATTTATGATACATTCTGCATATTAAATTGTTAACAATAAAAAAAGAAAAGAAAAAACGGACATCACACGTGCTTCTCTTGTTACTTAACAAACGTTAACTGCATTATGATGAATTTCAATATAAAGCCTTACTCGAGCTGCCTTATTGAATATGTATGTATGTATGTATGTATGTATGTATGTATGTATGTATGTATGTATGTATGTATGTATGTATGTATGTATGTATGAATGTATCTCTTGATTGTTTAGAAAAAAAAAGAAAAAAAAGAAAATAAAGAAAAAAATAAAGAAAAAAAATCTATCGTGCACGTTTCCTCTCGAAACGAACGAAACGTTTAATAAAATAATGCCCCGCTCCTCTCTCAAAAAAAAATATATAAATATATTTACATGTTTCTTTCTTTGAACAGTTTCAACCAAGAGAACCGAAGTTCACTGTGGGACTCATTCCCATGTACTTTTTGCGTACACTCTTTCTCTCTCTCTTTCTCTCCCTCTCTCCCTCTCTCTCTATCACATACTCACATTTTCGATTCGAAAATTTAAATTAACGAAGTCAAACTATCGATCTAATATCGTAACAAAAAAAAAAAATTCTCATAGTGATACCGACTTTGGAATCATCATCGGATTTCGCGAGAAAGTTGTCTAAAAAAGAAAAAACAAAAAAAAAAGAAATTCAAAAAAGTATCTTTGTCGTCAATCGAGGAATAAAAATGCGAAAGAATTAGTGATAAAAAAAAATACGGAATAAAAAAAATAAAAAAAAAAGAAAAGAAATAGAAAGACGCGTTAATAAATTGTTTCAATAGATACACACACAGACACACACAATTAAAATAATACTAAATGTATATGTATATACATACACATATTATAGTATAACAAATAGGTTAATGTATTTCTGTCTTTCTTTCTCTTCTCATGCATTAACAGTCGGAAAATAACGTAATTTACGTCATTTATCGAGTCACATTTTAATTATCATCATCATTATTATTATCAGGACTATTATTATCATTATTATTATCATTATTATTATTATTATTATTATTATTATTATTATTATTATTATTATTATTATTATTATTATTATTATTATTATTATCATTATTATTATATCATTAATAATAATATTACATACGTAAAATAACATATGATAATTTTCGTACATTTTATTTATTTATTTCTTTTCTTTTTCTTTAATTGTTTTATATCTTTCATCCGTTCAATTTCCTTTCGAAAGAGAAGTCAAATTTAATTTATAAGTATTTTTCGTGTTTATTGTTGTTGTTGTACTTGTTATAGGAATTGTTGTAAATGGTGTCGGGTTCCAGTTTAAATAATATATGATAAATATGCAATGTGCGTTTAAATCTGATCTTCGATTAAAAAGGAATTAGCACTATCTTCTGAACTATATTATCCGACTGGGTAAGGCTAGGATTTGGGATTGAGGGGGTGGAGAAATCTGGGAGAATTTAGTTAGACGCTAGCGATGAGCTTCCGGCCGATTTCTCTCGAATTTTTGTAATCGAGTTTTTGCTCATCGATTGGCTCTGAGAGAGAGAACACACATACGGCAAGGTCCGACAATAAGCAGGTAAATTTATCACTGGGACGAATCTGTGTGTTCGGGCATAGCTTTTCTCAAGGTTGCTGGTCAATGCGCGCTGTCGGACATTGCCTGTAACATATCGACACGAAAAATCTGTCAGAGATATATGAGCGTCTAATATTGCAGGCGACCTTTTTTTTAACCCTCTATAACTTGATTCAACTAATTATGTTACGTATACAGACACACACGCACGCAATCACATATCTGGATTTTTTAATAATTTTTTTTCTTTCCTTTTATTCAAATTTTTTATCAACAATTAACTCTTATTTCGAATGTTAATAAAGAGAAGGATTATTTAAGTATTATTTATAGGTAATAAGTATAATTATATTATATCAATTGTAAATAATATAATAATAATAATAATAATAATAATTATCATTATTATTATTATTATTGTTATTATGATTATTATTATTATTTGTAATATTACTTATATTAATATAATATAATATAATATTTTATATAAATTATTTATAATATTATTTATATTAGTATTATTGTATCATAATAAGTAATATATATACATATATAAATATAAGTATATACATACACACGCACATACATACATATATAATTTTTTTATAAATACAAAAAAGGTATTGGGTTATAGAGGGTTAATACAATCACAATGAAGTTCTCGTCAAATTTCACGTTTAAATTTTCGCTCAATCAAACATCAATCAAATATTCTTTGTAATTATTTTTGTTGACGATGAAAGTGAATGCAAAAAAAAAAATAAAAACAAAATCAAAATAAAATTTATTAAAAATATTTCATAATGATTAATGCTCTGTAAGTTATTCATTCGATTGGTTCATTACTTTCGAGCGAAAATTATCCATCGATCCAAGATCTTTTATTTTACGAATGTTCATTCGATTGCAAGGATTGAACTTCAAAAAAATAAAAACAAAAAAAGGAAAAAAGGAAAACTATTATACGATCAAAGCTTCTTGCTATCACAATAAATTTCCATCTCATCGACGACAATTACGGCAGCTTCAATTATACACGACTTCGTATATTTATCATTTGTATAAAAAGACGAAAAAAAAATTAAGAAGTAAAAGAAAATAAATAAATAAATAATTATTTAATTAATTAATTAATTATTTAATTAATTAATTAATTAATTAATTAATTAATTAATAATAAAGAAATGAATGAATGAATGAATAAATAAATGAATGAATATAAAAATAAGGGAAAAAAGAAGTATTTCGATCTCGAGTATTGCATGTTCGTGAATAAGTATATTTATGTGTAAAAACATGGTGTAGTGTTATAACATGTAAAAGTATGGTTGACGTCTATTTTATAGGAAAACGAATGCGCGAACGAGCGCGCGTGTATGTATATGTGTATATATATACAGAAAAAATATTATATCAAAATAGATAAGGAGAGAAAATCGTCGAGAAGATAAAGATGAAATTAGATATGATCGTTCTTTCGGACTCTCCAGAGATCGTTGATTCGCTCACTAAAAGGGCAAAGACTTGCGCAGAAAATAAATAAATAAATAAATAAATAAAGTAAATATCTCGTAGCTTATAACTATAATAAATTAAATTAACTATCTTTTTCATTGTTATAAACATATTATCGTTTGATTTAGAAACTACATTTTCATCGCGCAAGTCTCCTTTCGAATAAATCAACAATGTTACAAATCTGCTCGTGAGAATTTGAACAGACAAAAATTGATGTTTAAAAAAAAAGAAAAAAATATGGATAAAAGAAATAAAAAAGTGAAATAATAAAAAAAAATGAAAAAATAAAATAAAATACAAAAAAAAATATCGATCTGTCTCTTAATTATAAAAAAAAGGAACGCGAGAGGACCGAACGCTTTTATACTTTGATGACATGCATACATAAAAGTATACATAGATAGAAGGATAGATGGATAGATAAATACGTAGGTAGATAGATAGTTAAATAGATAGATAGATAGATAGATAGATGGATAGATAGATACATAGATAGATAGATAGATACATATATACATGTAGAAGCGAAGTCTTCTTTCACGAAGCTGATGTGCAAGATGCTATTTAGAATGTCATACTATTTTCAGCACGAACCTCTATGCATCTATATATCGAATACGCGTGGTAATTCTTGGACTTTGCAATCGTTAGAAACATTGCAATCAAGGCATTACTATTATTATATATAGAAGGTACATTATATATAGGTACGTACATATAGATATATATACATATGAAACTCGTAATAACATTGGCAATCGAACCGTATGTATAAAAGAAACGATCGCTCTTCTCGCTTTCCTTAAGTAACAAGGAATAAATAAATTCAGATTGATATCGTATTAGAACGACGATAGTAATTATTTGAATTATATGAATTATAAAATGACCATATATCTTTACGGCTTTTTAAAAAGCTATTTTGAAATCGAATACACCCGATAATTAAAAGTATTTAACGTAACGAAATAAAAATGATATTAATTACAACCATTAGTTAATTAATCATTATTAAATTTTATTAAATATTTCAATGAATTTGCAGATAATTTTTGTTAAAAAAGTTCTTGTTCGATAACATTGTTTACAAATATTGAATCAAAACACAAATAACGAAAATAAATAAAAATATTTTACTATCGATTAAAATGATAAAGGTCAATGCGCTCTCTCCTATGTCATATTTTATTGAAATTTTAATATTTTTACTTAAGTTATTTTACGCTTTTTTTTATATGTAAATATCGAAAAAAAATGTAAATAACGAAAAAAAAACAAATACTGATCGACGGTATTATTGGCGATTAGAACGATAAGGGGTTAACGCACTATTTACGATATTTATCATATTATATTCAAATCTTATTAGATATATCTATATATTTGAAATATTAGATCATTATGTTTGATAAATCGCTAATTAATGTAAAAACTTTTTCTTTTAAGGATCGTGTTTCGGAGTAGTTTAAAAATAAGTTTCAACATCGAAACGACATTGATTAGAGACGTTAATGAAGAATCAATGAAAGACTATAAATTATACCAAAGATTTTTTATTCGTCTCAATTTATACTCAAATTTTCGAGCGTGCTCGATTAAAGGAACAAAGGAACAAACAAACAAACAAACAAACAAACAAATAAATAATTTAACAATAAATAAATTAATCAATCTAATAAATAAAAATATAAATAAATGTATATATGTATATAGGTTTATATGTATATGGTGTCGATAATAAGCGCTGATATCTGGCTCCATCGCTTGTGTTGCCTTACGCTAGAGTATAAAAGCACAGGGGGCGGGAGCACTTAGGTCGAATTCATGCTAGCGACATAGTGCGACACACACCGATATTTTTGTGTAAAAAAGCAAACGAACGAACGAACAAACGTACAAACAAACGAACAAACAACGATCGTTCGTTCTGGGTTAATACGCACGAAACGAGAAGAAACTACGAGAGAAGAGAAAAAAAGAAAAATCAGAAAATAAAAAAAAAGAAAAAAGATATAAGAAAATATTAGAAAAATATCTGTGCAACTTTGAATCCACGCCAAATCGTTCGTGTAATATACGTTGCTGATGATTTATTTGTAAAAATAACTCAAATCAGAAAAATGTAATGTAATGTGTTTACATACAAAAAATTCTACGATGTCATTGTAATACCTCCGAGAAGGGACAAATATTCCTAGGTTGAATTAAAAGTTCCTAGATGATCATTAAAAATCAATTGCTATTTTTTGTTCCAAACTTTTTAGGCTAATTTTTCTTTTATTTTATCCAGAAACTGTAATTGTAGCTGGACTCGTAGTTTGTACGATCTGAAATAAAAAAAAAAAAAAGAAAGAAAGAAAAAAAGAAAAGAAAAAAAAATTTTTGTGTAAAAAATCTCGAAAAAAAAGTAATTAAGTTTCAAAATAATCTAGGAACTTTTGACCCACCTAGGAACTTTTTGACCCATCCTGTACACGTACAATGTATATTTCCTTTTGTACACGTATACATTGCATGTAAATCAAAATTTAACATATATATATATATATGTATATGAATATAGATATAGATTTATATCTATTATATAATATTTGTTATATATATATATATATATACATATTGTATGTATATGCAAACAAAAAGTAAACACACGTTGACAATTGCAATTTTTAACTCGACGCAATCCTGTGAAGAAGCAGGATGTTGCTGAGGATTAACGTCAATAAGGACAATGCACTTGAATGATTTTTTTGAAAAATGAACAAACGAAATCAAAGCAAAGCAGTACATCATATATATATCATAGAAATGATAAAATATTGACCAGTCGAAAAAAATATTTCTAAATTTTCATAAGATAAACGACGATACGTTCGCGGCCTTCCTGTGGTTTTATGCTCTACATTTTACAAAAAAGATACTTCCTTGGAAAAAATTAATAAAATTGGAAGCTATCTGCTTCGCTATTTTCTGACGAGCCTAATATTATTGTTCGATTCTCGATGATATCATATACCATTGATAGTTCATAAATTTTTTTATATAAATACTTTTTCTATTTGAAACTATGTTCGATATTTCGGATATGCAAAAAAAGACAAAAAAAAAAATAGAATTAATCAAAAAAGAATTAATATCCAATTGAAAGTAATATCCTATACAAATTAATAAATATAAACAAATAAATGAATTAAAATGAACGATAATAAACAAAATAAACAAAATAATAAAATAAATAAATTAATAAATTAAAAAAGGTATGTTTGATCGATTGTCGAGAATCGTTTAGGCTCGTGAATGATGTGAGGCTATTGGAAAAAAAAAGAAAAAAAAAAAAAAACAAAGAAAAAGAAAAAGAAAATCTTTTCACGTTATAACGTTAATATAATTATAACGAATATTTGATGATACTTACGCTGGGTGTCGTATTTTCTTGATTCGCATTCTGTGCCGGTACCTCGTCGTGGAAATAATCGTCATTCTGCGTCCCGGGTACGCTCTGTGCGAAGTCCAAAAGACGACGATTCGGACTGTCCGGTGTCGTCGGAAGGTCGTTCGGCAGATTCGGGAAGCAGGACGACGCACTACGACGATGCCGGGAGAGACTGTAATGCTCATAGTTACGATAGCAACCTGGACCAGTTTGTGCGGGGCCCCGACCGCATGCTGATTCACCTTCCGTGCTGTTACCATCTACCCCAGACATGTTATGACCTGGAAATATGTATGTTAGAGAGCATCAGGAGCCTTGATCGAACGATTTATCACTTCTAATCGAATTTCGGTGCTAATAGTGCTGCTCGGTTGGACGTCGTTGAAGGATTCGATATATATATATATCGACATATATATATATATATATATACATACACGGTGTTTATTTGTTAAACAAATGGTCAATTATAAATATTCTTAGATTTTGGTAAAAATGTACGTTTATGACGTACATACATACATGTGATCGATACATAGGGTTATTCTTTTTTTTTTGTTTTGTTTTTTCGTATTACGGATAAGACAATGTCAAGACCAACTATTTCTTAAACACCTTGTATTTAAGAAAAAGTGCAGATACGAAGTATGACGTGCGAAAGGAACATGCTTGCGGATTATCGTTTCGTGACTTGCTCAGTGATTAGGTCATCGAGTAGTTGACGTTTGAAATAAAAATAAAAAGAAAGAGAGAGAGAGAGAGAGAGAGTCACAAGGTCAATGTTGTCCATGTTTCGTCGACGGTCCGTCGCTTACCAGTATCAACGATGACGTCGATAAGGTCCATGCTCTTGGCGAAAGCATCCCTCAGATTGATGTGATGAAAGGAGACGATGCTGCCCTCTCTCTTAGCCCTCTCAAGAGCTTCCCGTCTCTTAAGGGCCTTCTCCCGTCTCATCTGATTCTTGTAAAACTCAGCGAAGTTGTTGACGATAATGGGAATGGGTAACGCGATTACCAGGACACCACATATACAACACACACTGCCGATCACCTTGCCGAGCGGGGTCGTGGGGTAGATGTCGCCGTATCCGACGGTGGTCATCGTGATGCCTGCCCACCAGAAGGTCTCTGGAATGCTTATGAATTTGGTCCCGGGCTCCTCCTTCTCAGCGAAATAGGCGAGACTAGAGAATATGAGGACGCCCATTGCCAGGAAGAGCATCAGCAGGCCCAACTCCTTATAAGAGTTACGTAGAGTGAAGCCGAGACTCTGTAGCCCGGTCGAATGGCGAGCCAACTTCAAAATTCTTAAGATCCTCATTATACGAAATATTTGGACTACCCTGCGTACATCTTGGAATTGGTCGGTCGCATTCTTGTTAGTCTCGACCAGGAACAGGGATACGTAGTACGGCAGTATAGCCAACAGATCGATCACATTAAGACCGCCTTTGAAGAATTTCCATTTGTCCGGCGAAGCACTGAACCTAAGCACGTACTCGAGGGTGAACCATGTTATACACACGGCTTCCACCATGGCAAGCTGTGGATTGTCTTGAAAGTTCCCCTTCTCATCATTCACTTGCATACTAGGAATGGTGTTGAGAGTTAGTGCGATCGTCGAAAGCACAATAAAGAGTATTGATATCACAGCTATCACCTGGAAAACCGACGTTCAACCGGTCAAACGTTAAGTTTGATCGTTTGCCTAATTATATACTCCTCTAAAAAAACCTTCAATTGCTAATGTCGACATTTACTTTCGCTCCTTTCCATCTAATTCTTGATTAATAATACCTAACGAAGACCTCCTAAGACGTAACAGTCAGAGAGAAAGAAAGAGAGAGAAAGAGAGAGAGAAAGAGAGAGAAAGAGAAAGTGAGAAAGTAAAAAAAAAAAGAAGAGAATAAGAATGAGAATAAGATTACGTATCACAAAGAAAGACAGAGAAAGAGAAAGAGAAAGAGAAGGAGAAAGAGAGAAAAATAGAAATACAGATGAAACGAACGATAAATTCGAGTAGTATAGTACCTATAAAACCAGAAGATTCTCTTCTGACTCTCGAATTTCCTCCAATATTTTAACGATAAATTACAAATATGTGTGATACACAAGCGTAGCTATCAAAAAGAAGATGAAGAAGAAGAAGAAGAAGAAGAAGAAGAAGAAGGACAGAGGAAATGAAAGTTACTTCAAAGTGTTCCAACAAAGTGGAGTGTTCCCTCTTTCCTCCTTTATTCAAAAATACGACGGAAGCCATAACCAAAAATGGTATACACAATAATAAGCTCTTTCGTATTACGAAAAGCGATGTATAACGGTGATTATAAAAGGGCTGTTAAGCTGCAGAGATTAAAAAAATTATATGCTGTATAATATAATCTAGAAAAAATGTTCTTTTTTTCCTTCCGCGCAAAAAAATGGCGAATCGAAGCGAAGCGACAACTATCGGAAGATGATTGAAAATACGAAATATGTGTGTATCTGGCGTTGAATAAAAGGATTTATTAAAGAAGCAAGAGAAATATGCTTGAATTATAGGAGAAATCTTAAGCTGTCCTTTTCATTTTATTCAAAGATATATAAACGCGATAAGGAAAAAAGAAAGGACGATGAAAAAAGAAGAAAAAAAAAGAAAAAACAATACGAAGAATACACTTCTACGAAGAATACAAAACGATGATGAATTTGGTCTATATCGATAAGAGAAGTAATGAGTTGAGATATAACGGTGTACTTATGATGTATACATATATTTTTTTCTTTTCTTTTTTTTTTCTTTCCACATATTTGAGACGTGTAAAAGTGCGAACGATGGGCCAGCATAAAAAAGATCACTAACGGGCTAGGAAAAGATTTGAAGGAAGAACAAATATATATGTGTATGTGTGTATATACATACAAACACACACACATATATTATATATATATATATTGCCTTCGTGTATGTATATATATATATATATATATATATACGCGAAGGCAACGGCAATAATAACGACAACAGCAAAAAAGGACGGACATTTTCATTTCCCATGGATTTGTATGGGTCATTTTTTTTCTTTTCCTTTTTTTTTGTCTTTGTCGTTTTTCGTTTGAGGATGGAAAAGGGGAGGGATGAAGGCGAATTTCTCTATCCGAAATTGCGCAAGAAAGATATCAGGCGCATTTAGAAGGCAAATATTGGACGCTTTAAAGCAGCAGCACCGAGAGGAGTGGCTCGTCGTTTAAAGGCAGTCTGCCCGACGTCGCTCGACTCACAAAAAATATGTTTTGCACGTTGTTCGGCAAGCGTATTGAAGAAACATCATTTATTTATTCCCTTCAAAACCCCGCTCCCTCTGTCTCTATCAATATTATTATCCCACCCCGTACGCCACACGCTAGCTATCTTTATATACATGTTCTTTATTAACTGAATTCCTCCTGGGTATAATAAATCTGGCTTAAAGCACAGTGCGGAATATAAATCCCAACCACCAAAAAATATATCACCCTTGATATCTATGTAATATGTAAATATATATATATAGATATAATTGATCTATTTAATCGCGCTTTTTTTATATATATATAGTCTTCGTCGCGTCGTCGGTGCAATCGCTACAATGCGAAATCAATTCGTAGACATAAGGGTTATAGCAAAAATTATGTTGTTTTTAAAACGCAAAAAAGTAAGAGGCGCTCGTTTCGCAAATTTATAATTACGGATAACCGAGCTAATTCGCCGTCTCGTGGTCGATAAAATCATATCAAATCAAATTTTAATTTATTATTAACATCGTTCAGATTATATTCCAATGATTATTTGTAAAATTTTTAAACGAATACAAAAGTTAGAATTGATTTTGATCTTTGTTAATCGTTAATGATAAACAAGATTTTATTCCTCGAGACGGCGTTTATTGTATCTAACATTCGCAAAGTTTTAATTATTTGTAAATACCGAGCAAATTTGCCGTCTCGTGGTCAATCAAATCGAACTAATTCTGAAGATAGTGTTAAAATCGTTCAAATTAAATTCTATAATTACTTGGAAATATTAATACGAAGAGAGAGAAGGTGAGAAAAAAAGAAAAAAAGAGAAAGAGAGAGTAGATTGTAATAATCGTTTTTAATTCTTAACGATCAACTCGATTTTACTCTTAATGGGACGACTTTGTTCTATAATCTGTATCATTCGTAAATTTGTAATTATATATAATACCGAACAAATTTGTCATCCTATGGTCAATCAAACCAAACTAATTTATATTAATTATTCAATAATTACTTTTTAAATCTATTGTAACACAGAGAGAGAAAGAGAGACAGTTGATTTCAATGATTGTTTCCAATCGTTAATAAATTAACTCGATCTAGATCCTCGAGACGGCGTAATTGTATATTTATATCATTCACAAATTTCAAATTATGACAGCAATCTAATTCGCCGTCTCGTGGTTAATTAAAGAAGAAAAAAGAAGCAAAAAAGAAAGAAAAAAATCCAAGAACACCAATCAAATATTAAATAATCTCTTCAATCATAAAAATTCAATAATAATTTTTAAATCTATCTTAAACATGACAAAAAATAAAGATTTGAATTCAACGATTATTAACTTGATCTATTGTAGATCCCTCGAGACAACGTTATAACTATAATATATCATTTTCAAAACTAATAATAATTAAGTGAATAAAATTTATCGTCTCGTGGTGAATCGAACAAAAAAAGAAAAAGAAAAAAAAAAAACGAAAAAATCATATTAGGGTTACAAAACAATTCTATTAACACCACATCGATTTAAATTCATTCGAACAATCATTTTTAATCGTTTTAACATGAAAGAAATTAATTTTAACGGAGAAAAAAGGGAAAGAGAGAGAGAGAGAGAGAGAAAGAGAGAGTAAATTTCAATCATTGATCATTGATTATTGATCATTGACCATTGATCATTGTCAATCGTTAACGATTAATATGATTAAATTCCTCGAGACGGCTTAATAGTATAATATATATATATATAATGCAATATATTTTCAAGCAAAAACATAAAAAGGTCTTTGTAACGTAAGAATAAAAGGAATCTTGTCCTGCATGCATACAAAATGGGCAAAAGTACTGTTCTCCCTCAATAGAAAGGTAGAAAGAGATAATGAATATATATATATATATATATATATATATATTTTATTTATAGAAAGAGAAAGAGAAAGAAAGAGAGAAAGAGATGAACACAAAGAGGGAGAGGGAAGGGAAAGAGAGAAAGAGAGAGGAAGAACAGTGACCATTTTATTCACATGAAAAGTGATCGTGCTAGTGGTATACGACAGTGTATATAATAAATGTGTATGTGTGTGTATAAATACGTACGGTAAGTATAATTGTTTATAGAAAGCTGTTACACGTGCGCTTTTAGATATACGATGTGCGGTCATATTATATATTAACTGCTAGGAAAAGCAAAGTTTCTAAACGAAATCGTTGAACGTGTTACATTTTTAATTTTCTATTTTTTTCTTTTTTCATTTATTATTATTATTATTATTATTATTATTATTATTATTATTATTATTATTATTATTATTATTATTATTATTATTATTATTATTATTATTATTATCTCCTTTGTTTATTCGTAATTTGTATTTTTTTCTTCATTGTTACAATCGAACCTGATTAATTTCATATGTTATAAAATTAAGGAGTCTTTTGAATATGATATTCTCGCGAAATATTATATTTATTTTTACAAAAGACCCTGTTTCTTTTTTTCTTCTTTCGTGAGATTACTATAATAGTAAAAGTTTAGTTTCTACGATTTCGTTTGAAACCATGAGAAAAGAAATAACGAGGGGATATAAAAGAAAAATAGAGACTTTGATATTAATAAGTAGACAAAAGTAAGTAAGGAAAAGCCAGCGGGCCGCGATCGGTGTGCAAAAAAAGGCGAGATCTTTTCGAGTAAATTCGTAAATCAACGTGGAGGACAGAAAAAGTGCAGAGTGAAGATAAAAACGCAAGCTTTATACTCTGTATTATATATATATTCTCCCCAAGTCGAATAATAAAACGCGTAATAAATGGCTCGAGTCAAGGCTAAGGAACGATCGTTTCTATTGTGTTACTTTGTTTATGTCACACATGAATTTGAACTCGTCAAAAAAAAAAAAAATATATATATATATTTATTTATTTATTAGATCTATATGAATTTCCTTTTTTTTTGTTTTTCTTTTTTTTTCTATTTTTTTTTTTTTCTTTCCACTTTTTTTCTTCATCGAACAGATAGACATGATTTTTTTCGACGAATCAATCGAACATATCTTTTAGTTTATTAATATTATTATTTTTCTTTTCTTCTTTTTCATCAACTAGATCGACAAAATTTGTTGTTTTCGAAACTGATTGTACATTTGCTTTTCTTAATCATTAATTTAAATTCGAATGATTATTAATGAAAACGAATGTTCATTGAGCTCGACTCGAGATCCCTCGATCATGAGCATAAGAAAAGTTATTTGCGTGCTGGATCGACGTAATGAAAAAAAAAAAAAAAAAAAAAAAAAATTTATAATTTCTTTCGGCGAGAAAAAAAAAGAAAAAAAAAAGATTTTACCATCGAAGTAGAGCTATCCTCTAATCCCGTTCTAAGTGCTTTAGTCACGGCGCGAGTAATCTTCTAAACTTCGGTCTTATTAATCGATTTTTTCTTACCGTTTAAAATAAATATACATACGTCACGGATAATCTATACTTTTTCTATAATATTGATAGATCCGTTAAGACGTTCGCGACATTTCACTAATATAAAACTAACAATAAGCATCTTTTTTTCTCTAGACGGAAAAAAAATTTTTTTCTTCTTCGCGTAGATAATTCCTCGGGGTATATATATATATATTAAACATGCAATATTACACGTCTAACGTTCACACGCTATTGTCGGTTCGATTTTATATTTTTTTTTTAATTAATTAATTAATTAACGTCGCTGGTCATTGTTACTTGAACGTTTACCCTTTACGACTTTTTTTTTAAATTAGAAAATTAAAATTCCTATATGGAAAAGGATTAAAACATTTCGTTGTACGGAGAGCAACGGTTCCCTTTTTTTTTTTTTTTTGTAAAAGAGAATCGATGAAAAAGATTGTACGAGACACTAATTTAAATTTCTTTTTTCTTTCTTTCGTTCATTTTTTTTTTTTTTTAATAATACGACATGTCGGAATTCGATTGTGGTTAATTATTTTAAAAAGTTAAAAAAGAGTATCGCGAGATGCGATGGAACGAACAAAACGAGTTATAATCTCACCGGCTTCGTTGGATTCGTGACTGACGTGCCTACGTCGTGTAGAAAAAAGATAGTATTTCGTCGTTGAGTTAGAGCACTTGGAGAGAGTTGATTAAAAAGGAATTGGGTGCTGCCACGTTAGAACCCCGCACAATTTTTGTTAATCAATCTCAGAGCAATAGTGTGTGCAATGTGTATTGTTTGTGGTGTGTACGGCAACAATATTAGATATATATATATATGTTTATATATATATAAACATGACCGTTCATACATATATATGTATATATATGCGTAGTATATAGATACGTATAATATATATATATATATACACACACATACCTATATACATATATATTAGTATAAGGTAAATAGATATATATATATATGCATATATATATAAAAATATATACATATACACAGAGAAAAAGAGACAATTACAACATTCGCGAAAGGGCGCCGCCTGCGTGCTTCGAAGATTCTCTCACATTTTAATTTTTCTCTCTCTTACAATTTGTTTTTCGTTTTTATTAATTTTTTTTTCTTTCTTTTTAGTCTTTTTTTTTTATTTTACTTTCCTTTCTTTTTCGTTTCTCATTTTTATTTTTATTATTATTTATTTGTTTGTTTTATTTTATTTTATTTCATTTTTTATTTGCCTTTCTTTCGTTCATACCAATTTATTATTTTACGTTCCTTTACTGAATTCGACGTTCGTACATACGGGAAAAGAATAGAAAAGAATTTGGTGCTCACTGACATTTTCTACAATAGTAGCCTAAACGTTCGTTCTAAACGATTATCTACTACGTCTACTTGTTACAAAAAAAATAAATAAATAAATAAAAAAATAAAGAAAAAGAAAATTAATAAAAAAAAAAAAATAAATATAACGAGAACATTCCCGTGCGATATAATTATTCGTCTATAGACACGAATTACTGTGAAGTTTTGTGTAAAATTACTACAAAAATTATCGGCGATTTTCTGTCCACATTACATCATACATAATTCGATTTGACTCAATTCGATCGATCGATCGATTAGGAACGTCGGATTCGGCGTATCGGAAACGCTAAGTTTTTTCTTTTTAATATATTTTTCATACATTAATTCTTTGTGGAATAAATGTCCATATTTTTAAAAATACACTCTATTTACATAAATATATATATATATAATAACAACAACAATAATAATAATAATAATAACAACAACAACAATAATAATAATAATAATAATAATAATAATAGTAATATTTTTTGTACCTTCTTTTTCTTTTTTTGGTTTCTTTTTTTTTTTTTGTTTTTTTTTTTCGTTCCAATACCATTCGTTAGATTAATAAATATTAGTTGTCGAATTGAATTCGCTCGTAGCGAAACTATCGTATTTGTGGTAGTTCATAGGGAGCGGTGTCGAGAAAGAATCTACGTGATACCTGGTAATCGCGTATAATGCACTCCCATTATCATCCATAGCACGTTATAGACATAAAACGGCATAGATTTTATATTTTATACTAAAAAGAGCTAGAAAAGCTTAATTATATTATATGAAAAAAGATATATATAGATAGATATACATAAGTATATATATATATATATATATATGTATATGTACATATATATTATATAATTAAATATGTGTCGTCATAACTGCCACCTAGAAATAAAACATACATTACGAAGATCAAGATAATGGAGAAAAACAACATTCGACCTCTTCTACTATATTCAAAATACTTACTCAATTACTATTAATACAATAAATACAATATATACCTATAATAATTAAAAAGAAAAATAATAATAATAATAATAATAATAATAATAATAATAATAATAATAATAATAATAATAATAATAATAATAATAATATTAATAATAATATAGAGAGAGAGAGAGAGAGAGAGAGAGAGAGAGAGAGAGAGAGAGAGAGAGAGAGAGAGAGTGAGAGAAAGAAAGGTGGGATAAGTGAGAAAGTGTTTTATAATGAACAATCACAAAAATTAAAAAAAATATATATATAAAAAAACCGGAAAAATAGGAAGACAATAAGTGGGTTTGAAATATCACAAGCGAGCATAAAATAAAGAAAAAATATATTAAGAATAATAGTAATAATAATAATAATAATAACAACTAAAATGCCAAAAAAAAAGAAAAAAAGAATACAAAAAGTTCATCTAAATTAATAATTTGGTTCGTTGCGTCCTATCGACTGAAATTGACACACGTAACTACGAGCTTCGATCAGTCCTCGACGTTTAAGAAAATATTTCGATGAAAATACGATAAAAAATTTTTTAACGGAGTTTTCAACGTACGTCGAGGTACGATCAGGGTCGATATTGAATAAACTAACCTAAGTGTGATAACGTTCTAATAAATAAATTAAAGGCGGTAAAATGACAACTTGTAACGTTCCAAACGATATACATACGCAAACGCTCGCAAACGTTCTCACTACATTTAATTTATCGTCTATATATATATATATAATATGTATATAAATATATAATAAATTTATATATATATAATATATAATATACATATATGTATATATATATATATATATATATATATATATATATATATATATATAACACAATATATGGTGTGAGCTACGTCGAATATTAATCGATGCTCTCTAATATCGATTTAATCAATATACCTTTGCTTGAATAGTAAATGCTCCGGCGGAAACTGTAAACGTGGAGACAGACCGTAAATGGATTAGTAAATTAAAAAAAAAAATAATAAAAAAAATAAAAAAAATAAAAAGAAAATAATAAAAGAAAATGTTTTTATCTAGGTCACGGTGAATCATCAGTCGTCGTATTTTACGAATAACGGAAACGTCGCGAATCGGTCGATAAATTCGAGAGGAAGAGAAAAAAGAGAAAGAAGAGAAGGAGGAGGAGAAGGAGGAGAAGAAAGAAGAGGAGTTGATCATTATCAACATCATTGGAGGGGAAGAGAGATGAGGGGATAGGAAGAAGGAGAATTAAATTTCTTTGGTTGCCCTTCGACGTTTGCTTGGTTTCATCGATGCCAGAATATCATTGGCGTTGCGGCACGCTTGGCTACCGTTCAAAAATGAAGGTAAATCTCAGCTTCTTCGTATTTTCCCTCCTCCTACATTCTTGGTTAGACCGAGACGCGACGTTTTCTCTTATCGCAATTCTGGTTAGGCACATATCTCGCCGACGAACGAACCGAAACGGTTAGAAAAAGATAGATGTATAGATAGATGGGTAAACTGGATAGACAGAGAGATAGTCAGACACACAGACAGAGAGATAGATAGACA
The DNA here is from genome assembly GCF_912470025.1 of Vespa velutina. NCBI lineage: Eukaryota > Metazoa > Arthropoda > Insecta > Hymenoptera > Vespidae > Vespa > Vespa velutina. The sequence continues at coordinate 7,735,578 of NC_062189.1, read as the reverse complement.
GACAGACAAGCAGACAGACAGATAGATAGATAGATAGATAGATAGATAGATAGATCGATAGATAGATAGATAGATAGATAGATAGATAGATAGATAGATAGATAGATAAATAGATAGATAGATAAATAGATAGACAGATAGATAGATAGATAGATAGAGAGAGAGAAAGAGAGAGAGAGAGAGAAAGAGAGGTAGATAGGTAGATATGTATGTAGGTAGATATCTAGATAGATCGACTAAAAGAGGAGAAGAGAGAAAGAAAATGAGGGAAGGGAAAAAAAGAAGAAAAAATGCTTGGAGAAGCTTTTGAAAGACTCACCCTCGCGGCGATGGAGGTGGTTGGCTTCTCGAGAAGATCCCAGAGCCACTTTTGATACTGCGCGCATTGCCCCTCCCCGAACTCCTCTTCCTCCCTCTGCCTGAGAGACTCGGCCTCTTTGCGCATCTCCTCATGGACGTGCTCCTTTCGTTGGTGATACTTATGCTGACAGCAACTTTCCAAGTAAAGCTCATCGACGCCCCAGTACTCGAGATCGTCGCTGAACGCTAAGACGCACATCTCATCTACGAGATGAAGCTTTCCGGTACGATAAAAATTGAGTATTGAGCTAAATGATTTTGGATGCCGATCGAAGAAGTACTCGTTGTCGATAAGGGAATAGTCGTCGCAGAGTTCGGTGATCGCCTCGTGGGTATTACAATCGCGAAGGCGTCCGAGCCGAGTATGCGGTAACCTCTCGAGGGTACGCCATAATACTTCGTGTTTAACGCCACCGACGTTGATCGAGACCCGTCGATTTAGGGCCTTCGAACGCATTATCATGAAAGGTTCTGGCGGTAGAGATGTCATAGACCTCGAGAAGGCACGCTGCTGCTGCATCTGCAGCGGCAGGGGCGGTGGTAGCGGCGGCACCGACGTTTGTTGTAGCTGGCTCTGATGCTGCTGTTGTTGTTGTTGTTGCTGTTGGTGTTGTTGTAGTATCGAGACTTGTCCCGTTTGAACGAGAGCCCCACCGGCAGTGGCCGGCGGCGTAGTCGGTGGCGGGACCGAGATCGTCGGCGTTGGCCCGCCGACGACCGACGGGACTGCCGACGGAATAGCCGACGGTATAGCCGATGTTAAAGCCGATGGAAGAACCGATGGAAGAGCCGATGGAAGGGCTGACGGAATAGCCGGCGAGAGAGCCGAAGTCACGCTCGTCGGCGCGTATCGAACCTCCTTCGTATAGCCTATACTGCTACTCGTACGTTCGCCAGTCGTGCAACCGGTGCCAGCACCCATAACTACGACGGCTCCGACCGCCGATGGGGCCTGACTTCCGGTGCAGAACCCTCCGCCACCTACCGCCGCGGTAGCTGCGCGGCGTAAACTTGTCGCCGTCGTCGTCGTCATCGTTGTCATTGTCGTCCTCGTACCGACGCCCTCGAACGTGAATCCTTGATCGTTACAAGCAACGCTTGCGATTCCATAGCTTGGTATCGCATACGACGACGACGACGACGACGACAACAACACCATCGGGCCTGATGGGACCACGGCGCTCCCATTGTTACGACGCTCGCTCTCCGCCGCCAGTGCGTCGTTTTCGAATCTCTTGTCGTTTAACATCGGCCGAGTACGTCAACGCTGACAGGCAGATTCGACTACGACGACGACGACGACGAGGACGACGAGGACGACGAGGACGACGATGACGACGACGACAACAACGACAACGACAACGACAACGACGATGATTGAGAAAACTTAACCGACCCCTCTGCTTCTTCTACTCCTACCCCTCCTCCTCCTCCCCCTCCTCCGCCCCTGCCCCTCCACCACCGCCTCTCCCTCGCTATCTCTTCTCCCTCTCGTTCTTTGATTTCTTCTTCTTTTTCTTCTTCCTCTTCCTCCTCTGATTCGTCCTCCTCCTCCGCGACGACGTTACGCCTCGTCCGCTTCATCCGTCCCTCCGTCGATCTTCCACCCTCGACTCCCTCGCTGCGAACCACCCGGTCATCATCTGTAAACCATCGAAGCATCCTCTTACTTAACAATCTTACCATACAACGATCCATTAAAAATACAATAAGTTAATCTAGATCAAATTCGATTTTTCTTTCGCTTCATTCATCCATCCATCCATATCTTCTCTCAGCTTTCGTGCAAGTTTATGTGCGAAATCATCCTAACCATCTCCTTTAAACAACTACCACCCAACCAAAGACCGATCATATCGTATCGCCTCCAGACGTAACGGGGCCAGATTTCAAGAACGATACAATCCCGAGTGTTACTATTTTCGTATGGAGCTCGTTGCAGTTAGTCTTCTTAGGATGAACATATATGTATGTAGATCACTTTCTACGTGGGAGGGAAAGGAAGACAAATAGGGGAGAAAAAGAATATAAACGATTTCGTATAAATTGTTGAAAAAAAGAAAGAAAAAAAAAGTGTACATCATATATCTCACGCTGTCATATATGACTACCTTAGCACTATATTTATACGCTTCTTTGGGGGTTACTAAACTCTGACCTAAATTCCATTGGAAAGCACCTGTCTCGATGATCAAGATAAGATCCCACATGGGTCGATGATATCCACACAGATTGACTATGTATAAAAAAAAAGAACATAAAAAAAAAGAACATAAAAAAAAGTACCTCTAGTCTATTGGGAAATGATCTTTTTTATTGCCAACTTAAGGAAAAAAAATTAAAATTAAAAAAGCTTTTACATAATCTACGTGGCCGAAACGTCGTCGTCATTGTCATCATCGTCATCGCTTTCAAATATCCTAACTCGAAGTTTCCTGTTCTTGGAACGTCGAGAATCTAATGAATCGATTCCGTTCTATTTTCGGAACTTTTATCGGTAGAACATAAACTTCTGTCCGCGCGAGTACTGTAAATAGCACAACGTAACCCCCTTGACCACCAAAATGTAACACTGTTTTGATCAAGAGAACACGTTTTCTCGATTTAAGAATTTCTATTATACCTATTGGTTTTAATGAAATTTTTCAGACTTCCCTTTCTTTTCTTTTCTTTTCTTTCACACGCGAACGAATTTTTTTTCCTTTTTTCACAAAAAATCGCAAATAAAAACTTTTATTCTCGAATCTTGGAATTTCATTAAGGATTCTACAGAAACTTAATAAAATTAGATAGCAGATAATTACCTCAATCGATCGAGCTCTAAAACGAAAGAAAGGAAAAGACGAACTCCTTTCTCTCAAATATCTTCCGTTAAATATGCAACCGTTATTATTTATTTAATTAATCGAACGAATCAACGAATAATACAAATATTTTTGTCTTGTGCGCGCATGCGTGTGTGTATGTATGTATGATATTCAAGTATGAAATACAGTCTTACATATATAAGACTTATTCATATTATCCTTGTTATTTCAAATCGATAGACGTAAAGTTTGACACAATTTTCAATACCATAAAAATTGACAAATATTTCTCAGATAGATATCGAGACTTCTTTTTTTTTGTTCTTCCTTTCCTATTTTCTTGTTTACCTACCTAATGTATTTTGTTTCCAGCCAAAAGGAGGATACAACGAGAATACATGAATATGATATCTAGGTAACTCCCTGTTGACGAGTAAACGAGCCTCTTACGAAGAAAAGACGGAAGAGGGAGAAAGAGAGAGAAAGAGAGAAAAATAGAAAAATAGAAAGAAAGAGAGAAAGAGAGAAAGAGAGTGGGAAGAAGAGAGGGGGAGGGGGAGAGAGAGAGAGAGAGAGGAGTGGAACGAGTGGAAGAAAGGGAGGAAAAGAGAAGGACAGAAGTGAATCGATTTTTTATCCCCTAGTGACCTAGCTAGCCAGCGTGTCGCAAATACACTTGGCGGCACGTACAAAATGCTTCAGGATGCAGAGTCTGCGAGGATGCGCCTAGCATGCATCTTTTCATGTGGGTAACGAGAGTATATGGGGTGAATTGGGATGAGATGGAATGTGGAGAAGGGGCAGGTGATAACACCACCAAACCCATCTTTCCTTCCAAGGATAGTACACTTTCGCCCAGGGACTCTATCCATGATATAATCCAAAAGACATTTCAAGAGATAATACCCGAGAGATCGTGGGGTTTTTAATGAATAACAATCCCACACTACCCCCCGGCACTCATTAACTAACCGGGATGTCTTTAGATCTTTTAGAAGATTTCCTTCGTGTTAAAAAAAAAAAAAAAAGGGAAAAAAAACAAAAAAAAAAGAAAAGGAAAACGCCAGAAATCATACGTCTTTTCTTTTTTCTTTTTTTCTTTTCTTTCCTTTTTTTTTTTTCTTAACCTTAATCTATTTTTCTTCGAAATCTTCTAGAAAAACATATATAATTTTATACGTTTCTATTTATAATATTTGGTTAATATTTTTTATTAATCAATGATCTTATTTTAAGATTTGTATAACAAATATAATTCGTCTATATAGGAATATTTTGGTCGATATAAATAATTAATTGTCATGATCGCGCGTTGGAAGGATTGCATCACTTATATGACGCCATATTAATATTTTTTTTTTATTATTAGTAATACTGATCATTTATTTAACGTACAATTATGAGATCAAACGTTTAAATGATACTGACGCGATAAGTAACAGTCCATTTTTTCTACGATCGTTTTACTTGATATAAACATCATAATCTTCTTGATCGCGATTATTTTGAAATTGGTTTTTTCTCCTTCTTCTTTTTTTACTTTCTTTTTAATTTTAATTATAGCAAATCACATTCGAACATTTCGTTCTTATAAATGTTATCGAACGATCAGTAAATTGTTATAATTGCCATGAAATTTTCTCTATATCTATCCTCTTCCATCTCGAATTTCATTAGTTCAAAATTTAATTGTAATAACCTATTGCTGAGATGATATCTGTTCATGACATATTCCCATTTCTTCCTTCTCTCTCTCTTCCTTTCTCCCTTCTCTTTCTTACTTTTGTTCGAATATATTCAGGTCAGGTATCTCGTATCGATTAGATTCATTATCCCTCCTAATTTATTTTCCCCCATCTATCCCAAACTCTCTTTCTCTCTCTCTCTCGCTCTCTCTCTTTCTTTATTTCTTTCTTTTCCCCTTGACAATCACCTATCCTGTAAACCTCACAATTTGAAAAATATAGGAATATTCAAATTGGATCGATCGATTGGGCCATTTATGTTTGTACATATATACATAAGTATGTGCCGTTTGAAAAATTCACTTAAATGACATCGATTTAAAAGCCCTAATTTACAAGATCGTTTAGTTGTTTCGAGTAGTGTACTCGATAGAAAACGAGATGATTTCAAGTGGCTCGCAAATTACACTGAAAGCAAACAGACTGTCCAACGTAGTTCGCCAAACGATCGTACATGCTTTTAACTTTGGCTCGGAAATCGAATTTATAACTCTTTACACCGGTTCGTTTATCTTCTTCCTCTTTCTCTTTCTCTTTCTCTCCCTCTCTCTCTCTCTCTCTCTCTCTCTCTCTCTCTCTCTCTCTCTCTCTCTCTCTCTTTCTCTCTTATGTATATATCACTTTAAAATGAAAAGAAAGAAATATTACGAAGCTAATCACAAGATACGTAAATTTTCAAAATGGTGGACTACAGTCATGAACAATACCATGCCAAAAAATTAAATTTCATATGTATAATATATGCATGTATATATATAATTATGACAATCGAATTATTGATATATATCACTATGGAATGTAAAGACAAAAATGTTAGAAAGAAAATCACGAAGTAGGTAAATTTTCAAAATGGTGGACTACCACTACGGATAGTACCATACCAAAAAAATTAACCTGCATATGTACTTACATGCAATTATAACAATACGGGAATATATATATATAAGTGTATATATATATATGTATATAAGTGTATATATATATATATATATATATATATATACACTTATATAAATATATATATTTTGGAAATAAAAAGGGAAAGAAAAGTTAAACAATTAACAACGTACGATATAAATAATGAGTTTTACCATCATGGTTGATAACTATGCAAAAAAAACAAAGAGCTAACCTGCGAACTAATGTAGATAATTATTACTGCAATCTTATTAGTAGTTCAAAGCAAAGATATAAAAGTCGTGCGTGGCTAATACAATGTCATCTTTACATGTCGCAACCTACTTTCTTGGCCAGGTAGAATTTTGAGAAAATATAACGTCAGCTCTCTCTCTCTCTCTCTCTCTCTCTTTCTCTCTCTCTTTCTCTCTCTTTCTCTCTCTTTCTGTCGTTTGCATTTAGTAAGCCAAGGCTCGGCCTTTGACAAAGATATAATTTTCGAAACCTATTTCTGACAAAGTGAAGTACTTTCTGTCTCTCCTCATTTAATTTCTTACTTAATTTTTATTATTCTTATATTATCATTTTCGAAAGTATTTTAAACTATTTTAAAAGTTAGTACTCTTTGTTCTTTAAACTACGTTAAACGCCATAGAAATGAGCTTATTTTCTTTCTCTCTCTTTCCCTCTCTCCCTCTTTCTAGGTCCACTTGATTTTTCGAAATCGATATTTTGGCATTATCGATTACTCGAATTTAATATCTAACACTACACTATTCTCTTTTCTCTCTAAATATATTTATATGTATGTACGTATGTATATATATAAGTGTAAAATTGACAAAAAAAGATACATACGAATATCAAAATCTTGATAGATGTAGGATTAGAAAGAAAGACAGAAAGAGAGAGGGGAAAAGAGGTTAAATGAGATAGAACGGACCATTCCAGTGTTCACCGAGCGTTTAATGCTTATTCGCTGAGCCCCCGTAGGGCGAAATCGAGAGGTATAAGATGAATAGATATAGGTAGTATCCGAAACGAAAAGTTCAAATTTGATTGATACAACGTAATCGATAAATTTCTCTCGTTCTATCGTCGAACTCCATTCTCTCTTAAAAATCTTACATTTCTGTTTTCTTTTTTCCGAACTTTCACAAGTGCACGCAAAAAAAAGCAGACAAAAAATATATAACGTGTGCACACACACACACGCATACATATATATATGTATATATATATATATATACATATATAAATATCAAAAAAAACATTTGAGAATCATCCCAGTCGTGTTTTAGCTTCGTGTTTTAGCTTCGTCGTGTTTTAGCTTTGGTTCCGTATGCACGAGAAGGCAGAGCTACAATACGGAAATAGCCGAAAGAAAGAAAGATATAGAGAGAGAGAGAAAGAGAGAGAGAGAGAGAGAAAGAGAGAGAGAGAGAGAGAGATAGAAAGAGAGAGAGAGAGAGAGAGAGAGAGATACAGAGAGAGAGAGAGAGAGAGAGGAGTCGACGTTGTCTTCGTGTACTTAGGAAATTTTTGCGACTCACCTCTTCCCGTTCAAGCATAGCAGTCACCAAGAAAAGAGCGGGACCGGCGCCACGATCAACTGCATTTCGTCGTTTTCGTCTACGACGTATAAAAGATGACGATCGGAGAGGGATATTTCTTTTCGATATAATCTCAATATGATATATATTATTTTGTATAGATATACGTTATGAGAAAAAATTTTCCTCTCGAGGACAATGATGAAAATTTTTTTATAATGATTCCTTTGTGAAATTCAAACGAATCATCTTGTCCGTTCGATGTTTATCTTCTTCCTTGTTCTTTTTCTTTTTCTTCTTCTTCTTCTTCTTTCTCTTCTTCTTCCTCTTCGAATCCTTCGAGAGTCGACTAGCGACGACGAGGACGACGACGCTCGACTGGTGCCTCCTCCTCTGCCACTTGTTTCACAGGCGAGCGCTGCGATCGACGTTCCTCGCGTTTCGTCTATCGATTAAACGCCGCTTAAGATGACCCTTCTTGCCCTCTTTGGCACAAGGACCGCGAAAAGCACTGCGACCAACACCGTAAATGAACGAAATATATATATCTCCTTCCTATATAATCCTTTTCGACCGATAAAAAATCTCTTTTTTAATTTCTTTTCTTTTATTTTTTTCTTCTTTTTTTTTTTTTTTTTTTTTAATTTTTATTTTATCTTCGAATTATCAATGCGCATTTCGCGGTCGCTAAAGATAAATCTCTCTTTGTAAAAATACGTATATGTACATTGGCAAAAGAAAAAGAAATTAAAAGAAAGAAAGAAAGAGAGAGAGAGAGAGAATAAGTGCGTGAAAAAGAAAGAGAAAGAAATAGAGAGAATTTTGTAAATAAAACAGGAAAAAAGTTACGCGCCAAGTAAACCCAACGTAGCACGCTGCTGGTACTGTCGATGTCGATGCTGCTGCTGCTGCTTCTGCTACTATTACTATTACTACATTACCACACTACTCTACTACTACTAATATTATTACAGGCTACCGTCTTCACTACCGGTGGAGGTGGTGATGCTGCTACCGCTATTACTGATGACGGTAGCGATACTGACGTGATGATGGTGATGGTAGTAGTGATGGTGATGGTGGTAGTGGTGGTGATAGTGATGTGGTGGTGCTACTTCAGTTACTATAACTGCTGCCATCTCCTACAGAGACATTACTTGGATAGAAGCCAACTGTGCGCGTGCCTCGAAGATTATCCCAAGCGACAAACTCTGCGTATCTTTCGTTGCTGGTGTCACATTCGCCCACATCCCCATCCCTACCCCCGCCCACTACCCCACATATCCAACGCTACTACCGTTTTTCGATTATTCAATACAGCGCCGACCCGTCGTACTTTTTATTATACTACAAATCACGTATCTAATCTTTCTTCCAATCACGAATCCATAAATCCATGAATCTTCAGAATCAATGAATGAATACTTTTTGTTACTTTTTTCTACTTATTCTAAATAGATCTTTTATTATTATCATACATACTTAATCTAATAAGGAATGATTGACATCATTACAAAGGAACTACCTTCAGAAAATAAAATAATCATATTTTTATTAAAATTCAACATCTTAGGTTCTCCACGTAACGTGTACATCGTCGGTTCTATACCTTTGTATACAGGTCGTCTCGATCCAAGGGGTAGGACCATCATTCTTATATTGTAACAATCCCGCGACAGCGATCATAACGCCATTGTCAATACAAAATCTTTCATCAGTTGCATACAATGTTGCATTTCTTTCCTTACACATGATTGACATCATTTCCTGTAATCTTTCATTACATCCAACACCACCCACGATTAATACCTCGTTTGCTCCCACATGAGCCATCGCTCTTTCTATAATTATTAATGTATTAAATTAGAAAATGATATGAATTATCAAAACTATATAAATTATCTTGATTGACAAACAAACAAAATAATTTATTTACCAGTGATTTCAATCAGCATGGCAAAAACTGTTTCTTGCAAAGAAAAACATAAATCTTCTGGTGTATATTCTTCATTCTTGATCCAATTAGAAAGATGTTCCTCGATATGACTTAAAATACCAGAGAAAGATACATCCATTCCTTTTACTACGTATGGCAATGGAGCCAACTTCTTTCCCCTTTTTACATTCATGAAATTTTATTAAGTTTCCATCGTGTCAGACATATCTAACGATCTTTACAAATATAAAAATCTTTCGTATAACAATCTTTTCGAAAGTAAAGTCAAAAGACTTAATACTTAATACTTACTTTTTTGCAAGCTGTTCAATGTTGTATCCAGGACTTGGATTATTGGAAAGCATCAACAATCTTGCAAAACGATCTAGACAATTGCCAACGGCAATGTCTATTGTTTCTCCAAATATGCGATATTTTTGACGAGAATATGCAATAATTTGTGTATTTCCACCTGACACATATAACACAGTAGGATTTGTACTACCAGTAATTAAACGACCCATTTCGATATGAGCCACACAATGATTGACCGCTACCATCGGTTTGTTGTAAATTTGAGCCATAGTACGAGCCACTAACGCAGCAACTGTCAAAGGACCACCCATTCCTGGTCCTTTCGTATAACATATGACGTCGATCTCTTTCATAGAAACTTTGGCATTGTGCAATGCTTCCTTAAGAACATCAATTATACATTTTCGATGATGCTCCGCAGTTTCACGTGGTAAAAATCCTTATCACGAGAGAGAGAGAGAGAGAGAGAGAGAGAAAGAGAGATAAAAAAAAAATTTCTTGTTCTAATTTAATGAGAAAATTATAAAATAAAAAATAATATATATTAGGTTATGCTTACCTTCGCCCGGTGGTGTGATGTAAGTATTTCGTACATTAGATAAAATCTCATCGTCACGTATAATTCCAATACCTAATTTATTCGCACTACCCTCGAAACCTATAGCTATCACCATATTTAACAAACATTTAATAATAAAATTACGAACGAAAATTATCACCCTTCTACATTAATCATGTATATATCTAGCGGAGTGAATCTTCGACGAATAATAGAAGTTTAAATAGAGATTACCAATGAGAAAGCGTTATTGACTCAACCAATGAGCACGATCGAAGGCTCAGGACAGAGAATATCGTCGTGTCACTGATTGGACGAAAGTTTCCGTTCTTCTTAAAATCGACCAGTTAAAACTCGACGTCGTCACGACTCGTTAAAAATAATATTAGTATCGCATCGAAGGAGGCAAGTAGATGATTACATACGGGTACTCATTTTGCTGAGTTGGGAAAGCAACGTCTTTCCTCGTTCCCTATTGAGATACTACGTCACACGCGGAAGTGATTTTGTGGAGAATTTGTGCCAGAAAATGCAAGTTTTCGAGTTGCCGCGGTGAGAAAAGTGAGTGTCGTCGTTAGCCCGAATGTTCCTTCAAAGTCCGGTGATCGCGGTGATACGGAAATAACGAAGGAAGTAGTCGCGCTCCGGCGAATGGCCGATTGATTTTCAAGGTGATAACCATCAGACGCGAGCGGATGAACGGCTTTGACGCTTCGGTACGAAAAAAAAAAATACCGCAGCCCAAGTGCTGATGCGAGAGTCAGATGAGAGTCCTGTTTCTGTTTCCTTTGAACAAATAAAGGCAAAAGGGAGAGAAAGAGAAGAGAACACGAAAAAAAAATATATATATATATATATATGTATATATAAAAAAAAAACTAAAAACTAAAAACAAAAAAAAATTTTAGTGCAAAATCGGGATATAAAAAGAGAAATCAGAGTGTGCGAAGGTGTGTACTGCCGCCAGTGCGCAAAAAAAAAAAAATAAAAATAAAAAAAAGGAAAGTGGGAAGGAGAAGCGAGAGAAACCGAACTTCGCTCTTGCGTTCGTGAAAATTACGAAAAAAAAAAAAAAAAAGATAATAAAAAAACAAAAAAAAAACAAAAAAAGAGTAAAAAGTAAGGGGTGCTAAGGAGGCAGAAGAGAGAACGCGGTATATATATATATATATACACATATACTCCTCTCTTCGCTTGTCGATGTTCGAGTCGTAGTCTCGAAATCTCTTCTCGAAACCGGTCCGCGGAGATATTCGCGATTGTTGGTTCGTGTTCTCGTTCGTTCGTCGCTCGTTCTTTGGTACATACGTACAATGACCGAAACGGTGTCGCGGTTTAATCGTTCGCAAATTCGCGCGACCTTGACGTATCATCATTCGTCCATTCTTTCCCTTGAGAAAGGAGGGAAGGAACGTGAACGGTTCTTTCGTCGTCATTTCGACGAATTGTCATCGCGGTCGTCGTCGTCGTCGTCGTCGTCGTCGTCGTCGTCGTCGTCGTATGACTCGAGAAACAAGAACGTTTCGTCCAGGCACCGATTAGGCCGGACGATACGCTTATATACTCGTGTATCTTTGACGACGAGCCCGAGGATCGTGCGGTCTCGCTCGCTCGCTTGATTGCGGTTGCGGTTGCGCGCGCGCGCGCCCACGCGGCTATTCGGTACGGAATACCGAACGGCAACATCGCACTGCTCCCGAGGCGGCGCGCACTTTGTGCAAGTTCGACGGTCGTAACAGCGGGCCGACGGTGAGACGACGGCGGAACGGCAATGGCGGCGACAATGGCAATGCATTGTAAACAACAGCAACGACAAGTGCCGACAGATATATGTGTGTGTGTGTGTGTGTGTATGTATATATATACACACATTATATATATATACACATATATGGCTTATTACCAATTTCTTCTTGTCGATACCGCCAAGATGATGCGCTCGCTTCAACGACAATGCATTTCTAGACTTTCTATGTCCACCAACTGTTCATACATACGACTGCTCATACGTCCGTCCGTCCGTCCGTCCGTCTATCTGTCCGTTCGTCTGTTTTTCCGTTCGTGCGATCTAAAAACTCGCTTCTCGAAGCGTTCGAAAGTTCATACACGCGCGCGCAGCGTTATATGGATCGTGGATCGAAGCGTACCACACGATTCTGGACATACGGAGAGAGTGGCGATGGTAAGGCATCGCGTACGGGTGATACGTCCACTAAAAAAAAAAAAGAAAAAAAAAAAAAGATTTATAATAATAATAATAATAATAAATAATAATAGTAATAAAATAAAATAAAAAACCTCGGATATTCTGGATCTCGCGATTCATCATCCTCTTCTTTTTCTTCTGTTTCTTCTTCTTATTCTTCTTCTTCGTCTTCTTCTTCTTATTCTTCTTCTTATTCTTATTCTTATTCTTATTCTTATTCTTATTCTTATTCTTATTCTTATTCTTCATATTTTATCATTGTTAAAACAAGACGAAGCGCAATTGCACTTCACAAAATACACTAACCTTCCTGCTAGTGTTTTGCTCAACGCTAGATGATACCGATTTGCTACGTATATTTTTTCACGTAGGCCAATCAACCGTTTAGGCAGCCCAACGCAAAGAGACGAGCATTGGTTTACTCTCGAGATTCTACGGCAATTAGATCAACGCGCATATTCATTATTGCAGCCGTATTACTGTCATGTTCTGAAATCTAAACTGTGATTTCACAGGAAGGATTGGGATCGTCGTGTTGAATTGTTTTTACATCCTCTATATCTTCCAAAAATATTCATTAATTCAGGTAAAAAGCAATTTTCCATCGGATCCTTCTTACATATTCGTTATTCTCATATCTTCTTCAATCTACAACGAATATTTAATATGAAATATTTTACTCGTATCTCTATCAGTGATGTCACGAGACTATGATAGAAGGAGAGGAGGCAGTGGTAGCAGCTCGAGCAAACTTAGGATGGACACTAGCGTCTCCCAGACTAGACCACATGGTGAAAGTTCGAGCAAACGGAGGGAATTAGATACCGTCATGCGAAAAGCTCGTGAGTCTCAGTCGAGCTATTGGAATAAAAAGCTTTTGGAAGTAGAAGAACGTGATCCGAATAGATGGCGACACAGTGGATATAAAGAACTTTATGTCGGAGGTACATCAAGTGGAGAACCAAGTAGAAGTCATCCTCGTAGTCCAAGAAGTCCTAGACCAAGAAGTCCTCACAGCCCACGACCACGTAGTCCTCGTGCTAGAAGCCCTAGATCACCACGAGAACGTTCTCATACAAGAGGAAGAGCTGCGAGAAGTCCTAGTACAGGGAGTACCTGCTCGGATAGATCATGTTCCGTCTGTTCACCGAAGGAACGTCGTCGTATAGCACCACCATCTCGTTCGCGTTCAAGATCAATCACGCCGGTACGTGCGCGTGCACATCCTAAAGAGGTTGTGCCTTCGAGTTCGCGTGCTCTACCACCTCGAACTAGACCAAGATCACCACCTTTACCACGTCCGCGTACACCACCCCCAGCACCTCAACCTCCACCGAGACATCAGAAGGATTATAAGGCTCTAAAAGAAAAAGAAGCCAAGGTTAGACGCAAGGAAAAACATCATAGCAGATTGCCCGAGGATCCGCGTGTTCCTGATCCTCTACCATTGGTATATTTCCTTACATTTTATCTATTATACATTATCTCATTATTTGCTAATTTGATTCTTCATTAGTAGCATATTATCCATGTAAATCCGAAGCATAGATGCTGCTTTAATTATCTTTTTTTTTTTTTTTTTTTTTTTTTTCAGCTGCCATAAATTCCGTCGCAGTAATACGTTTTTCACGATATATTCTGGATATCATCGATATTACTACATTTTTCATTTTATATATTGTGTAGATGCGCAAACCTGTAAAAGTAGAAAAGACACATTCGAGCCATGGAGCACCGCCGATGATGCGTCAACCACCGGACTCCTCACCTAGTGAAGATAGCGACAGTTCTTCTACAGCATCCCATGTAGGACCGCCGAGAATGACATTATCCGAACGGTATTACTTAAACAATTATTTTGATCGATCATAATTTGAAATGCATAAATACATTCATTGTTCGATTATATAACGTAACCAATCAAAAATCTATGATTCATCAAAGAAATTTTATTTCTGTAGATTTGGTAAAATGGCTCAATGGAGCGTGGATCGTAGAGATATGGAAAATATGCGTATCACTAAAGATGGAGAAAATGCTATGAAAGTTGTAATAGAGGGTGAAGAAAGAATCGCTCGATTGGGTTACGAATCTCCACCTCCTGGACATTATCCTGAATCATTATTGGCTCAAGGACCAAGAGGTTTAGAATGTTGGGACGACGTACGAGTTCGATACGATTATTACAAAGCAAGAGGATATTTACGAGACCTTACTTTAGATGACTACATCAAATGGGAAGAATGGTGGTATAAATACCAGGAATGGTTAGAGGCAGAACGATTTTACGAACAATGGGCCTCTTCTAATCGTTCTTCCGGAGGAGGCCGCAAAAGACGAGGACGACGAAATAACGCCGCTCACTAATAAAAAAGAAGAAAAAAAGAAAAAGTTAATAATAATAATAATAATAATAATAATAATAAAAAGGAATTAAAAAAAATCTATATCATTGCGCTACAGCTTGTTGTTTTCGATTCACACAGAACCTTGTCATAAATATAAATTGTATACACTGTTGTAACATTTATCGCGCTTAGTATACAAACAAGTATACAATGTATACATGTATTTTTCATTATTTACACAGCAGATATAGACATATATTACACAGGCAGGTACAGGCATGTATTACGAATACACGTGATAAAGGCATAACTCTGCTCTGTGAAAGCCTTTCGTTTTAATAATAAAGATAGAAGACGAACTGTCAAAACAAATTTATGCCCATTAACAAAACTATATATAATTTTCTCTCTCTCTCTCTATTTTTTTTAAACATCCCTTTCTTTAATTGATACCAAATAATATTTACGTCATCGAATACAGTTACTTTGGCTCTAGTACGTTTTATATACTTTGTATTTCTGATTGTCTCTATATAAATATGTTACGTATATAAAAATGCACAAATTTAATTTTGCTACCTTTTATACGAGGAGTTTATGGCAAGAGAAGATCTTTAGATGAATTTAATATTCTATTTCTTTCTAACCTAATATATTAAACGTTTTAACAATTAAAATCTAAAAACTTAATTATTTTATAAAAACAATATTAACATGAATTAATGGATCCATTCGATTATAATATTTTAAAAATGGCGCAAAATTTTTTTGACCAATTATTTTCGTTTAGAATAAAGAGTAAAATATACTTAATGTTGGTAACCCTGAGAAGTTATTTTGAATCACGTAGTATGTTACCAGTTGCCATCACATTGCTCTTTCCGTTCTTTCGTAACGTGCAACTTGTCGCGTGTATATGTAGGAGAGGATCGTTATTAAAATCCAATAACATCTAAGTTAATTCTTCAAGTTTTTATAAATTATTATATACAATGCCTCCCAAATTCGATCCTAATGAAATTAAGAAAGGTATTTTAAAGACATTATTATAGTGAAATTATTAAATATATAAAAAGGTGATATTAATAATGTATAATTTTTTATAGTATATTTGAGATGCGTTGGTGGTGAAGTTGGAGCAACCTCATCTCTTGCTCCAAAAATTGGTCCACTTGGTTTGGTAAGCTAAAAATATAAATATCAATGTTAATACCATAAATAAAAAAATGTTTGAGTTTTGTTTTCATAACCAACTCTATTTTACAGTCACCCAAAAAAGTTGGTGACGATATCGCCAAAGCTACCAGTGATTGGAAGGGCTTAAAAATTACTGTACAACTCACAATTCAAAATAGGCAAGCTACCATTTCTGTAGTTCCATCTGCTGCTTCTTTAGTTATTAAAGCGCTCAAAGAACCACCAAGAGATAGAAAAAGGCAGAAGAATATTAAGCATAGTGGAAACTTATCATTCGATGATATAGTTTCTATTGCTCGTGCCATGAGACAAAGATCAATGTCTAGAAAACTAAGCGGCACTGTAAAAGAAATTCTTGGCACGTGCCAGTCTGTTGGTTGTACTGTAGAAGGCAGACCTCCTCATGATCTTATCGACGATATAAATAATGGATTATTAGAAGTTCCAGAAGAATGATTTAGTAAGTATAGAGCCCTTTCCTCACACTTTCCGTTATAATATCTATAAGAATTTATAATATCTATTGAATTTTTGATTTTTTAATATCAGAAAATAACTTTAATATAAGCTATAATATTGTAAAGAAAAGTGTTAGTTTTGGGCTCTTGGTAGGGGTTGGCATCCCATCCGCCTGATTAGTGTTTACTTTGTTACAAAGTTAAATACTGGCAGGTATCATAGCCACTGAGGAGAAAACCTCATTAATAAATCATATGTTTTATATAAAAGTGTATTAAAATTATTTATTATATAGTATTAAGCATCATGTATTACTTTTCTTTTCAGATTTGTCATAAGGCATTGGAAATATAAAAAATATAAAAATCACATTTCTTTATGTATTAGACATTTATTTCCATAGTTGTCCTATTTCTTTTAAAAAACATAGCTACATCCTTTTTATTTTCTTGTATCGTGATATTTCTGTACAGAAAAGCTCATTACTAATTTTAATTGGTAAAAGAAATTATTAAATTTTTATTTCTTTATATACAGTTAAAATTTCATTATGCTAAACATTAATTGCAAAATCATAATTCTTTTTTTCCATTTGACTTTTTTTCTCTATCGCCATTTATTATTAAATTATTTATGGAAATATACAGAAAATAATTACATTTATAAAGTAAGGTAAATATATATTGTTGAATTATTATCAAATACTTATTTTTAAATTATAAAAGTACATTACAAAAACATTTGGATATATCTAGTTATCTAAAAAGATAAATAGTTATCAATGTTAAGTTTAACAAATCAATTGT
The DNA here is from genome assembly GCF_912470025.1 of Vespa velutina. NCBI lineage: Eukaryota > Metazoa > Arthropoda > Insecta > Hymenoptera > Vespidae > Vespa > Vespa velutina. The sequence continues at coordinate 7,718,390 of NC_062189.1, read as the reverse complement.
TATTGTTGAAATTGTAACTGACTATAATATCTATAACTACATTTTAGATATCTTTTCACTTTTTAATTATATCTTTATCTCTCTGTTTCCGATTGCAATTTTTATTTGTTTAATTTATGTATGTGTATTATACAACAACATTCAAAGATGTACAGATGACGATAAATTGAATCACTGATTTGATAATAACTTTGATAACATTAAAGTGATACCTTCCCTATATTTTAAATATGTAAAACTACTCTCCCAATACATGTCCTCTTCCCCAATAGTGACCACCGAATACATTTCTAGCTTGTTGTTGTCTACCAGGTCTTTCCGTGGGTGCATTGCCAAACCATCGAATTCCACCTCTTTGAGGAGGAAAATATGTTTCCAAAATTTTAGGAGTAACAAGCCATTCTCTGCCTCCAAGTTCTTGAGGATATTTAAATTTAAGAAATACATAGATATGACCAATTAATATACCATAGAGCTCCATCATGCCACTTCCAGAAACGATCATATTAAATCCAAATAATACCCACGGCAAATACATAGCTTTAAATCTTGTACCTATTAAAAATTGATAAATATTTTTTTTTATTATCTATTCATTAGGATAAATTAATAAGAAAAATATAAGAACATACCAAACCAAAAATTAACAATAGCATCTTTGTTTAGTTGACACCATACATACAATACGCTTAATACCATAGGATCCATGAGCAATGGGAAGCCATTAATGAATCCTAATATAACGCAGCATAACCAATTGAACAATAGCATATAGCAATAATCTGCTGGTCTTCCATCATATTCTCCACGTTCCAATCTCAATGAGTAATTGTAGAGGAAATACAAATTAATTAAAAAATGAAATCCTGCTGGTGGATTCGTAGGATAATAAAGGACACTGGTGATTGGCCTCCAAATTTCAAAATTGTTTATAAATCGATCATAGGATAATACGAGTGTAGATGAATGTATAAAACCAAATCTACCGATTAATGACAAACTAACCGTAAACAATAACCAATATCTTGTAAATATTGGTAATGAGTTAAACCAGTCTCTCACGTCTGACATTTTCTTATGTTTTCAAATGCGTTTCACACTCTACCACTGCACTTTACCGTAACTTATTACTATTAGCTAAGGCTGACGTGTGATTATTTTATAAGATCTGATACGACGTTACTTTCCGTTTCGTGTTTGCACATTATAGGTTAGAATAGAAAAGTTAAGAGTAGGTTTTCAAAGTATGGTGTCGCTATATGTATTCCACATCTCAACAGTTCAGTGGCTTAGTAAGTCAAAGACCTTTCTTTATTTCGATTGTCGAAACTCGAACAATGAAACTAGGAATAATTGAAATATGATTACGAACTAAGATATAATTTTTCACGAATTTTCCAAATTTTTTATTCTTCAAAATCGATTTTTTTTAGGAGGTGAATAACAAATTTATATTTTCTATTCTAATTATTAAGAAATGAACTGTAACATTAATCATGTGAATTTATATAATTTTATTAAAAATGTAGGGGGAAACAATATATCATAAAGATACTTATATAAAATGGCTAGTTTATTCTGATCACATTGTCGTGTGTGTAATACGAGTATAATCATAAAACAATCACATGTTTATTTCTTTTTTGTCATAGATGCATACATACCCATCTCGTTTTACAAAGAAACAACATGCATGCTGGGTAATAATATTTATGGAATTACAAAATTTTTATGTAAATTGTACAAATGAAACACACAACACTTCTTGCATTTCTTTTTTTTTTTTTTTTTTTTTTTTTTTTGTTATATACTAATCTCATATTATTTAAATAATAGCTTATTATGATATCAAGTGTTTTGTTCCAAATTTTATATGATGATGTTTATAATACAGGTATCATGACAATTTACAAATTACATTTTTGTTATCTCACCTAATGAAGAATGTTAATCATAGACATTATTTTCATAAATTATTCAAATTATTTGAGTGATTTTCTGTTCCAGACATTGTTGGAGATGTCCGCTTTCCTTTTCTTTGCTTGGTTTTTTGTTTTGGTGTTCTGGGGGACTTATCTAGAAAAAGTGTGTATAAAAAATTCTCTCCGATAAGTTTATAACCAATTTAATGTCTATGTTTATTCTTTTTGTACATCACATTTCTTTCTTTGACATCATTGAAAGCACGTGGCGGATTCAAAGTTTCGGGTGATTTATTGCGTGATCCTGTACTCCTGTACTTACTGAGTGTATTAAGAGTTTCCTTTGGTAACCAATCATAATCTACGTTATTAGGATTAGATGTTCCCATTTCTATAGGTGCTTTACGTGTTGTGGAAGAACGAGATTTGCGACCAAAAGATGATAGGAGTTGTTGTCCACCAACTAAAGTCAATATTACGCATGCGGCAAGGAACACATAAAGAAACACAGTCTCTCCATCCAATCCATCATCTAATTCTATGACTTGTACTGTTTCATTATAAACTGCTTCACTATAGCCGATTCCATTCTACAAAAATATATATTATAAGGTCTTATCAATGTATTTAACATTATCTTTTAATTTATTACATACCGCATCTCTGTAATTAAGATTAACATTGAGTCCAAATGGTCTTCCTGCAAATGTTTCAGAAGGTACAAAAGAATATGCCAATGTTGCTTCATGTTTTGGTTTTACTACTCTATTAAATGAGAATGTAGAGAAGTTTTGAATATAGAAGTTAAAATCCATGGCATAACGAAACGAGGCATCCAATGATTCCAAAACAAAATCATTTTCACCTTTGTTAGTGAAACCAACAAGAAATTCTACCAAATTTCCAGCTGGTAATTCTATAAACAAAATTATTATTTTTTATCAACCAAATATGTATTAGAAATGCTGAATAAAATTATACATAAGAATATAAAATGTATACCCAGGGTAGATAAAGCATTATGAATAGGTTTAGTAAACAAAATGGTCGTGTCTGCATCGGCCGAAGCATTAGTTGTTTCTTCTTCCAATTCATCATCTGTGATAACTGTATTGTCTTCACCTTCTACATCTACTATATCATCAATATTTTCATCTTCTTGAGCATAAGCTACACCAGATCCTGTTCAATATAAGAATATAAAAAAAATTTATATGATTTAATATATGCCAATATAAAATTATTATTTATAATTAATTGCATACTTTTGATATTAAATGCTTTTTACTATTGTACATACAAATATGTTATATGAAAACCTTTTTGTCGTAATGATAAAACCTTTTGTTAGGTTATGAAAGTAGATCTTTTGAAATTAAATCTGTCAGAAATTCTCATCAATATTATATTCGAAAATTGGTAAAGACAATATATTTTATATGAAAAAAAAATTTGAAAAAGAAATTAAGAATGACGATAATTATTAATTTTTATATCTGTCACTGTCACCATATCAAAGAATACACATTTTAATGATTAAATATTTCATTATACATTACCTCTGTTTGCACTTAAAATGATAAGAGGAATAGCTAATAAGAGAAAAAGACTGAATCTCTTCATTTTAATTCACTAGTTGTATACTATCTTTTCTGTTATGTATAAAGATTAATTTGATTTCACATATACTCTGTTACTGAATCTACGATTGAATACTCCGGCATAACGAGACCGTTACCATTGTCGCATGCTACGTGGAAGGTCAACAACGTCGCGTCAATTCGTCAACGTGGAACATGAAGTATTTAACCATAAAATATTTATAATTTTATAGAAAGTCATTTGATTTCTCTCTACTGCCATAACACACTTCAGCCCTCTTCAGGTCTTTTATGAAATAATTTTAATATAGCCTTTAATATTGCTTACATATATATATATACATATATATATATATATATGTATGATTATATCGATTGTATGAATGAAATTTAATAATAAATTTATATATTATAAGTCGAAAATATATTAATTATGTAGTTTTATACATTTAATACATTTTTCTTTTGACGAGTATCATGAGTGAATATGACGTCATCAAGTTTCTAAATGGCGATCAAAGCTTTTGTATTTGACATTTAAGTCTTTATTGTATACTAACATTTGTTTGATAGACGTCTAACTTATTTTAGGTATAGATAAATTATTGGAATTTCAAATTATTGGTTCATATTACTGAAATTTAATCAATATCCTGATTAACAATAAAAGTTCATATTTATTTTATATATCATCTATGTTTTTAATTTTCTTCCATTGATTTAGAGTTTGACTTTAACGATGATTTTAATACATATTAACACGTACATGTGATTTTTCACTGATATTTTACTAACATTACAGACAATAATAGAAAAATTTGAAGAATCAAGCATGGATTTTGAAGATGACTTCTTTTTCGAGGAAGATAAAATGTTGGTCTTAGATAATCATAGATCTTAATTATTTATATTTGTTATATGTTTCGTTACAGTTTCAATGTGCTTCCTTTTTCTTATAACATGCATGCTCTGATGCCACGGCGCGGTGGAACAGCTTATTGGATAATTCATTAATATCTCATGGCAATGCTTCAGTTAATAATTCAAGTGGATTAATCAAGGATAAAATTCCTGGTTCTGTAACCACCGTGCCACCAGCTATTGTTGAATTGCATCAATTAGCCATGATGGAAGACCGCATGTATGCACTAGTACTTTTATATATATTTTTTTCTATGTTTGTAAAAAAATCTTTTTGCACATTTTGCTTATATATCATCGCTTAATTTCTTCTCTGCTATTATTTGCTCTTGTGGAATACAGACCAGATGTAGAATTGGTCGCACAAGATCAATCTATACCACAACTTCCCAATATTCAACTGTGAGTGTCTCTTCTTTCATTTATTCGATAGTTTGATGAATTCAATCAGTTGAATTTGTATTTATTGGATAATAAAAATTTTTCCTTAATTTAATAAAGTACTTTATTTTATGATTCTGCATGTGTATACCATATATCTTTTTAATTAAATATTACAGTAAATATACTAAATAATCTATATGTATGTGAAATATATATATATATATATATATATATTGTTTACTTTTTAATAATAAATTTATTAGTAGTATTAGAGTAGTAGTAAACAAATAATATGATCAAATACTAATAAATATTTTGTATTGTTAATACATTAGGGGTATGACTATTACTTCTGGAAATGTAGTAATACAAAAAGATAACAACAACCTCATTGGTATCAGTATTGGTGGTGGATCTCCTCTTTGTCCTTGTCTATATATTATACAAATTTTTGACAATACACCTGCTGCATTGGATGGTACTCTTCAATCTGGGGATGAACTAGTAGCTGTAAATGGGGTCTCTGTAAGGGGTAAAACAAAAGTAGAAGTTGCAAAAATGATACAGTCTTGTGATTCCCAAATTAGCATTAATTACAATAAATTGCATGCTGATCCTAAGCAAGGACGTACTCTTGACATTGCTTTGAAAAAGGTGATTAGTTTATAATAAACAGAATATAAATTATTTGATTATCAAAGCATTACCATCCATTAATGATCATAGGTTAAACATCGATTAGTAGAAGGGATGGGTAGTGCAACTGCTGATGCACTTGGTTTATCGCGTGCTATTCTTTGCAATGATGCTCTTGTTCAAAGACTAAATGCTCTGCAACGTACAGAAAATTTATATAGGGGATTAGTCTCTCATGCGAAAGCAACATTACATACCTTTTTTGATCTCACTCAAATTTACAAAGGCAAGTATATATCATTTTATTTTACTTAAGAAATATCAAATAAAATGTTTGTAATGATGGAAAAATATTTGTGTTTATTTTAGTATTTGGAGATACTTTCGCAGCAATAGGCGTTAGAGAGCCACAGCCACGTGCTAGTGAAGCATTTAGACAATTCGGAGAACAACATAGACAAATGGAAAAATTTGGAGTGACTATGTTAAAAACGCTAAAACCTATATTAAATGATTTAGGCACATACCTTCATAAAGCAATACCAGATACACGTTTAACGATAAGCAAATATGCCGATGCAAAATTCGAATATCTTTCGTATTGCTTGAAAGTTAAAGAATTAGATGACGAAGAACAAAGTTATGCAGTATTACAGGAACCTCTTTATCGCGTTGAAACTGGAAATTATGAGTATCGATTGGTTCTACGATGTCGACAAGAAGCTCGTGCTAAATTTGCAAAATTAAGAGCAGATGTGCTCGTTAAATTAGAACTGCTCGATAATAAACATGTTCAAGATGTCGTATGGCAATTACAAAAATTTGCATCTGGGTTAGCAAAATATTATGCTAATAGCGCAGATTTATTATCGGCAGTAACATTATTCCCTGTAGAAGTTGACTTATCCCATTCCGCGTTTCAATATAAATCGACTGGTCCTCAGTCAGTACAAGATAACGAAGATATCGATGAGTTTGAGCCAGAACAAAAACAAGAAGTCAAGGAAGAAGTTCTCATAGATACACAAAATCCACCATTAATATGGATGGACGGAAATAATATGTAGCGATATGTACCAAAAGACAATTAAATGAGTACTTTTGAACTTTTATTATTAAGTATTAACTTTTTGAAGTTTATAACGATAAATTGACAGTACAATATGCCTACAAGTACATTCCATATACATTTTTCATAAATTAGATTTTTATTTTAGTTCAGATTCGTATTATTATTTGATAAGATATTAACGTATTTATTTATGTATTGTATAGTATATCATGTCGAATATATATATATGTACATACTGTATTATATTTAAAAAAAAAAGATTTTCTCTTTTTAACTTTTCCACGGCTCTTTATATAACAAAAAATTTAATAAGTTTACTTTATCAAACTACTTTAAGATAACTAATACTTAAAATACTAATACATTCAAAATCACGTGACTACCGCTAATAAGTAAGCAACCAATTCGATCATAACCGCCATGACACCCTTCGCGTTTGCTCATTGTTAAGGTAACTATCGTGCATTTTCAAGCTATAACAATTCTTAGTTTTAATTGTTACCAATATTAGCGCTATAATCTGTTTGTGACAAAGTGTTGGTAATGTTATTATTTTTATATCAAATTTAATCACTTTTGTGGATTGTAAATTCTTTTGGATCATAACAAAAAACTTTCTTTACTTGTTAAATCTATAGTGATCGTATTTAAAAAAAAGAAAGAATAGTATTGGTGGAAGATGCTCTTTCTAATCTATTGTCGATAAAACAGATTACTGATCAATATGTTGGTAATTTATAGAATGTATACATTCCATCACGTTTAAAAGAGGAAATAGTTTATATTTGAATATATCTCATATATATATCGTAATTTTTAGTTAATTGTAAGAAAACCGGATTTATATCTCTTCAACGTGTTTATTTTTTTTTTCTTTTCTTTTCTTTTTTTCTTTTTCTTGTTGTTTATATATATATATATATATATATAAAAAAAAAAGAAAAGAAAAAAGAAAAGAAAAAAAAACGTAGATCGCGCAGAGAATCTTTCGGTTACGACGGAATCAACCAATCGAAAGGTAGACTTTTCATACCAACGCTAAGAATGTAGATAAATTGGTTAAACTGCAGTGTCGCGTATCTTCAATCTGGCGATCTGTCAATTGCTTATAACGAAGAAACAGCTGATCCTTATGATCGAGATACTGACAAATTTTATCCCATCAACAAAGGTTACATGTGACATTTGCAAAGTAAATACTGTACATTTTCTTTACCAGTACTCCTCGCATTTTTTTTCGACGAATGATAGCGTGGGGACATTATGGTATACGCAATGACTTGTACCGTATCCCAAAAAAATGAATGCAACTCTACGGTGTTACTGGTTGCAAGTATGTAAATGATTATTGACCTCTTTTATTATTATTTTAAATTAATCTCGGTTATAATACGGTGATTTGTGAGAAGTACTTGGATATTTAATAATCATTACAAATATATCATAACTGACTAATATTTTTTTTTCTTTTTTTTTTCTTATCTATTTCAGCGCCTCTTTTTATTTAAGTGTGCACCACATTAATGCAATAATAATATGCTAAGGTCAAAAGACTCTGACAGCGACGGTGTTACAACTAATACCGTACGAGTCCAAGAAAGTTGTAGAGGAAAAAAAGGTGATAAGGGACATGAAGAAAGTAGTGGATGCATTCTAAAAAACGCTTTACTTTCTATACAATCTGACGAAGAAGATTTCTTGGAGAAAGAAGCATCCAAGGTCTTACTTCTTCAGAAAGGATCAGATGTTGACGGTGAGTCTGCAACTAATTCTTGGAATAATGTAAATACAGATTCGTCGGTATCATACGTCACTTCTATTCCTAATGGAAAAGAATTTGTTATTTTAACTGGTCTTGAACAAGTTAATGATAAAGCTGTGACTACGACTAAAGGACTGAAACTGTATGATAGTTTGATCCCTTTTGAAAAAAATTCTAAAATTCAACATAGTTCAAAACAGCACAATAAGATAATATTGTTAGGCGAATTTGTGTCCGAACAAGAAGCAATAATTGGTATTAAAAACGGGGAACAAACAGAGACTACGAAAGACATAAAAGAAAGCATGGAACAAATAAATTACAATACCAAAACATTCGATAACAGTCAGTTTGAGAAAAATGAGGCAGATCTTAAGGAAAGTAACAATTGGTTGAAGAGTTTCCGACCTCTTCCTCTCTATTATACAGAACGTGGTAAACCTTATTTGAAGTGTCCAGCCTGTGGTGCTATGTTTTTCACATCGACCTCATTTCAAAAACATCTTTTTACACATATGTATAAGGAAAGAGAAGCATATACTTGCTCATTTTGCGAATATACTAACACAGAACCTGGTATGTTGTTCGCCCATTTGTCAAAGCACCAAGATCAGTGCGAATATTGCAATGAAAATATAATGCGCAAAAGTAATTTTGAAAAACACTGGGGTATTTGCTCTCTAAGTTTCAGTATCAAGAGAGATCGCAGAGGAAGATTTGTATGTACAATGTGTAAACTAGTGTTTGATTTGTTGCCCCAATTAGAAAAACATTGGTTTAAACATGCTTGCAAAAAAAGGCGGACTTACCAGTGTAAAGAATGTGGAGGATTGTATGGAAACAAAACCATATTACAAAATCACAAGTGTTTAAAGTGTCCCGTCTGTGGTGAAGTTTATGATAGCTTACATAGATTAAAGGCACACACAATGTGGATGAAACATCATTTGAAGTGCCTAATTTGTTCCTACGAATTTGTTCTCGCAATGGATCATGAAAAACATTTAGCTATGCACAGACAGGCTTATTTACCTATGAAAGAGCATGCTCATTGTTTGGAAGCAGCCGACGGAAAATCATATCAATGCGATCTTTGTGACAAAATATTTTATGCTTTAACACGACTGATATTACATGTAAAGGAAGATCACGGGATAGAGGACATAAAAAGAGAAGCTATTAAAGAGGAAAAGGATGAGAAGGAGCATAACGAGGGTAATGGAAATAAAGCTACATATCCGAACCTATGCGAAGCGCCTATTTGTTATACGGGCGGTCGAAATGTTAGTTTAATTAAATAACAATAATTACTTTTAAAGCAAGCAGCAGATTACACGTCGGTACAACAGTGTGGACAAGTACTTTGGCTGTGAATCGCTACTAATTGCTCCTGCGAAGTACGAAAAATTGGAATACAAATGTGTAATAATTTTAAACATACATTTTATACTCTTACGAATATATAACACATAATTACGTTATAGAAATTAAATCGTACTGTTGTTGAAACTCAATATATAAATGTCTATGTTAAGAGTTAGTAAGTTCCCGAATTTATGATAGAGGCACACAAATTATTATTATTATAAATCATATTAAAATGATACGTTAAATTTATAATTATATGCTTATAAGCAATGTATTTATTTTATAAAATTTTATTCGGAAAAAATAATATTATAAGAATTTGATTTTATTAATTGTTCAAACAGGGTAGCTTGCACAATGTCAAATGCTTTAATGATGCTTCTCTAATTTGTCTGTACCCTTGCGCATAAAAAGGAGTGGGCATCAAAAATTTTCGATTATTAAATAATGTACTCTCAAAATAATATACCGTTATATTATTCTTTTTTTTTTGTCTCAATCCGTTCGTTCTTTACATTATAGAACATCTAAAACATTGTATAGAGATGTATAATTTCTGTATAAGCATACGCATTTTAACGTAATGCACAAGTATATCTCCAACTTCTCTTGCATTGTCATACAGAGATGAAACCTTAATGATTAGGAAGCATTTAAGATGTTATGTTAGATTTTATTATTTTTTGTATTTTCTTCTTTGTTACTTTTTTTTTTTGGTACTATGACTCAGTCACGTAATAACACCTTCGCAAAAATCTTTATAATGTACAATGTACTTGTAATTACAGATCTATATGGTAGCATAGCTATGCTATAAAATATTGGATGATATAAAGAGTTAAGTTTCCTTAAGTATTCTCTTTAAAAAAAATAAAAGCTTATTCATAATAACCACTTTTTTTTCTTTTTTTGATATACTTATTATTAAATACAGCAACTTGTCGAGCTCATAGTTGTTAGTAAATCATTACGATCTATCGATCGATCGATCACTATTCCACTGAGAAAAATGGTTCCGATAAGAACACAGCATATGTCGACGAAAGGCAATATGAAATATAGTCTAGCGTTTTGCGATCGTTGTTTTTCATTGAAAAATAAAAGTCGAGGTATATTCTATATACGTGCATTAAAACTTTTGCAATCAAACTTACTTTTTTTTCGTCTACATATACAGCATCTCGCTTTAATTCTTCTTTTATTTATTTTTTTTTGTTTTTTTTTGTTTTTGTTTTTTGTTTTTTTTTTGTTTTTTTTTTGTTAAATGCATTTAACATTGATTCTCGTTTTCACTTTCTCTCCGTTTTCTTATCCTAGTTTTATCATATTGCAAAGATTTTTTCCTCATATCCGACTTTTATCATCCCGAAGTATTATAGAGATAACTTGTAACTGTAAAAATAAAATTACATTCGAGAGAGAGAGAGAGAGAGAGAGAGAGAGAGAGAGAGAGAGAGAGAGAGAGAGAGAGAGAGAGAGAGAGAGAGAGAGAGAGAGAGAGAGAGAGAGAGAGAGAGAGAGAGAGAGAGAGAGAGAGAGAGAGAGAGAGAGAGATTCTTCATATGACAATAGTAGAAGATAGTCATTTCCTCATTTGTCATTTTTGTGGCTCTCATTTTTCAGACTTTTAACCATTGTCCTACATAATCGAGTGCGCTCAATAGAATTTTCATTTCGGATACTCTCAATTGTACGATCAAGCGTTGCATCTTCGGTAATCTGGTATTGAGTTTCTCTAAGTCCTCCTATATAATAAGATTAAAAAAAAAAAAAAAAAAAAAAAAAAAAAAGAAATAAAAAAATTTTATATTATAATTCATTCAACTTATCATTTAATTTACTATTTTCTTTTATATATACTTATAACTTTTACCTCTATTGTTGAAGGATATTTAGCAATTAGTAATTTTAATCTGTCTAATAAAAACTTCATCACGTTTTCTTCGACAATGGTATCTAAAGCACAATCAACGTGTTTTAAATCAGTAACTTTATCCGATTTCAACCAATGGGTAAGTTCTATTTTTCTCATGTTAAAGACACGAAGAAATGCCAGAAGCGAATCCGAAATTGGTTCAGTGCCAGCTTTTAATAAAAAGTCACCGGTCGCCGGTAATCCTAATTTTTCTAAAAGCTCAATACGTTCTTTTCTAAGTGGATCTGATTTACTGATACCAAGAGGTAGTCTAACGCCATCCTAGAAAAATTAATATCATTTAGCTGATTTTTCTTTTCTTTTTCTTTTTTTTTCTTAACACATTAAATCGTTTTATATCACATTTTAACTAGAAAATTTGATTATCTGCTAACAGATGACAACAATACATTCGAATATATATATATATATATATATATATATATAATTAGATATGATTAGGAAATATTATAAGCAAGAAAACATCGGATCCGCATAATATGTTAATATGGTTGATTTATGTACATACATATACATAAATTATCATTTCTTATATACCTTTTTATTTTCTAGACAAACGAATCCTGAATGTACTAGAAAATCGGAATTAGTTCTTGAACCATAACTGATGAATATCTGTTCTCCTTTTTTAAAATCTCTCATGGCATAACATTCGCAACAATCAGAAGTTGTATTAAAACCTGTAGTTATCTAAAAAAGAGAGCATTTTTTAGGTAAAATATTACTACATATAGTCTCGAGAGAGGGAGAGGAAGAGGGAGAGAGAGGGGAGAGAGAGAGAAATATATAGATATATAAAATGTTTATGTACCCTTCCTTCTTCATGATTACACATATCCCACATTGGTATCAAAGCATGTATCATACTGGATCCATCTTCACTTGGGATTAAATTTTGTCTTGTCATTACTGTAGAAACGGCCCAACTGAAAAAAAGAAATACTATCATAATAAATATTAATAGTAAATATCGATATTTTTACATAAATTTATATTTATATTTTATATAAAATTGTGTGTGTGTTTATGTAATTATACTATAATATAAAGATAATACAATATATACTATACATATATACTTCTTTATATTATAGTATATAGTAATATAGTATTATTTTAATTAATATTATATTATAATATAGCTATAAACTATATATATATATATAGTGTATAGCTATATTATAATATATATATATATATATACTATAAGATAGATCTTTATCTTAATCTCTTTGTAAAGATTAAGATGACATACTATTTATATAAAAAAGAACATGGAGATATATATACATCATTTTTGAAAAGGAAGAAAAAAGAGAACATTCGTTTTCGGATTAGCAGAGCGAACTACTACTTTCCCCTTCGAAACGATCACAGGAAAGAGAATAATCATTTTACAGTCTCACGACGATCTTTTTTGTTTTTCTTTTTTTTTTAAGAACTTGACCTAGATCACCGGAAATGGAAGTATATGGTATATACATAAAAAGATTCATAGCTGTTGGTGTTGCTTCGTCGTTTCCCTTTCGACTTTCTCTATCTCTTCAGGAAAAAGAGGTTCTCACTTATTTGATCCTCATCTATAGTTTTTACATACATATTTATATATCTTTTATTGTAAGAATAACGAGCGTGCCTTTCTTGTCAATATAAATCAACTACATATTTACATATTTATATACATACATACATACATTTGAAAACATACATGGTAGTAGAAGATCGAGAGATACTACGTATCTTAATAAAAACGAATCTGTTATTAACCCTTTGATTGGCAACGTATTAATATATGTATATAATATACATCTTTTAAAGATTTGTATTTGTTCGAAATAAAAAACTTTCAATTACATATATATCAAAATTAAGTTCAGAAAGTTTTATGATTTTCAATCATTTTTTATATTTTTGTTGTTTTGTAAATACTTAACTTATCATCTTCGTTATTTTTTAATTTTGTCTGTTAATATTATTGTTATTGTAATATTTTATTATATATTTATTATTACTATAATTTAATTATATATACATAATTAGAATATCATATATTACATAAGTAATTATATAAATATAATAATATAACGTTCTATATGTATATTTATTTTTGATATATATATATATATATATATATATATATATATATATTATTTCAATAATTATTATGTATTTATAATAATAGTAATATTATTATTATTATTATTTAATCTTTATATTTATATAAAAATATATGATCATAGTAATCAGAGGAATAAATTAGAATTATTATGAATTTCATAGTTCAAATTAATTAAAGCCTTCTTCACTAAGCAAGATGTTCAATGAGGAGTAGGAATAAAAAGAGAAAGAAAAAGAAAGAAGGGAAAATTGTAGGGACAATGGCGAAAAAGGAGAGGAGAGTCTCGACGTCATCAGTTGGTATTTGCAGCAGGGATAGGATGGGGATGCACACTTGAGTGCACGTGGGAAGGTCGTGAGATCTTTGCTACGCGTACTTTCTCCCAAGGAGATGATGCATCATCGACAACGATGATACAGAACTGAACGTGCGAGTGAATAAAGAAATAGCAATTTCAAATATCAACTTGTAATTATCATATAATAAAGAAATATAAGAAAAAATATATCATATAATAAAGAATTTTTTTGTTGACAATCAGATTCATTGAATTAAAAATGGAGACAACTAATTTCATTTCTTTTCTTTTTTTTAAATGTGACTTTCTCTTTTGCAATTTCATCTTAAATATATTTAAATTCCATATGATTTATAGAAAAAAAAATCAGATTACTTAATTGTAAAATGCAAATTGAAATAAACAAATTTAATTTATAGAAAAATTAAATTCTAGAATATATTACAACAAATATGAAATTCATGAAATTAAAAAAAAAAATAAATAAATAAATAATGTAAAAATATTAACAAATTAAATTCAAATTCACTTGAGAAATATATTACAAATATTAAATTAAAAAGAAAAAGAAAATTATAAATATTAATCAAATTCAAATTAAATGTAAACAAATTTAAATCAATTTTTTCAAGAGATTTTTTAGAGATTGCTTTAACACGATAAATGCTTTAATATTAATATTGAAATATATTATTATTTCTCATTATAAAAAAAATATCTTACATACTAAATATATATATATATATATTTTTATTTAATATATATATATTTTTATATTTAATATATATATATTTAAATATATATATAATTTTTATATTTATTTAAATATAAAAATATATATATACTAAAAATAGTAAGTAAAAGTTTTCTTCAATGTTTGTATAAAAAATGGAACGAACTTTTGCATCAACCCAATATATACATTGTATGTGTGTATATGTATATATATATATATATGTATATATATATATATATATGTATATATATATATACACACATGTCCACAGGATAAAGATTACATTTTTATAAATATTTAGTTACATTTCGATGACATTAATATTAAAACGTTGGACGATTTTATATTATTATTATTATTTTCAACTAATTGTGAAAAGGAAAAAATGATGCTCCTTTTTTCTCATCCTCTTTCTCGTAACCAACAGAAACGTGTGTGAAAAGTGAAACTCGGTGTATAAGTACGTACAATGAAGAATTAATAAAGAAACATGTATAACACGCGTGTATGAAACAAAAGAGTAAAATAGGATGAGTTTTACTCTGTTTGTAACAACGAAAGTCGTATTAATTATTTCGAAGTGTAAAATTATATGATTTTCTCTCTTTTTCTCCTTTTTCGAATTCTATATTATATTTTTGATCTTCAACGTAGATATCTATTAAAAATATATTACGACTGAAATTAAAATAATGTTTGAATAATGGAAAGAAACAAACAAATGAATTATTTAATCGTGAAACGAAGTATTTTTTTTTATAAATATACTTCACTCGAATAGGAGTATTTAGGAAAAAAAAAAAAAAAGAAAAAAAAAGAAAAAAAAACAAATAATGTATTTATTTATTCTTTCATCACATAAAAAAATGTAGATCTTAATCTTCGAACAGTAAGAAAAAGTACATACTGTATCTGGTAAGAAGATAAAGAAGAAGATTGTGCGTTAAGAGAACGTTTAGATCGCAGACTCCTCTCCTCTCGAATTTCACCGGCTTACTTTAGTAGCAACCGCAGAGAAAACTCTCGTCAGTCGACAAGAACGATTTGTCCAGTGTGGGCGGACATTTCGTTTATGTAAAAAGACAAGAAACTAACAAAATCAAATATACACATGCACACATATTCATATATATGTATATATACGTGTAGTGTAATTTGTGATAAAAAGATTACTAAAAAAGAAACCAGGAACGAGTTTTTTTAAAACTTTTTTTGTAATCGATCAGTGATAGATTCTAAAAAAAGAAAATAAAAAGAAAAAAGGAAAGTGACAATTCAATAAGTAATATATATATTACTTATTCAATTAATTAAATAATAGCCGATAAATAAATGTTTTTGTGTTTGTTTTGAGATCGAATGAACTTCATTTTGGGCTTGTGTAATCGAAAAAACGTGATTTTTGTAATTCTGTGTATAACCGCTATAACGATACATATCTTGGACTATGCAGAAGAGGATCATTCTATTTTTATCGATCGCGAACATCCTGTATCTTCCAGGTTGTCGTTCAGTTCACGGAGAAACAACACTGAACAGGCCAGGAATCGAAGATATCGTGATCGAGGATCATGTGGTAAGAAAGTTAAAGAAAATGTAAAAAGATAATAAAAAAGAAAAGAAAGAAAAAAAAAGAAAATAGAAAAAAGTAGAACCGATTCGCCTAGATTCACCGAGTGCGAAGCATCGAACGGAAGTATTCATTTAGAAGGAGCACGAATGCGAGTCCTTTAATATGTACTCTTATTCTCGAGAATAATTTACAAACTTGAGATAAATTATATTATGTCATTTATTAAAATCGACTAATAATGTCATTTCAATTCGAATTTTTAATCAAAATTTTTTAAATCTTTTTGATTTGTTACACATACATATGATAAATATTTCTGAAAATCTCGAAATTCTGAATAATTATCGAATTTAATAATAATAATTATCATCAAGATTGAATAATATATTGTACGTATAAATGATTAGTGTCGTTCCGATACTAATTTTTAATTGAATTGTTCCACATTTCTTTTTTTTATTACATACATACGCACACATATGTATAATATATATATAATTAAAATTTCTTGAAATTTCTAAATCTCTTTTTTAATGCAAATAGTTATATCTTCGTTTTTTTATAATTTTGAATAATGAATTGTATAATAATAATAATAATTATTATTATTATCGTCATTATAGTTTCTCGGATTTCACGCGATCGTAGAAAAGCGAAAGGTATAAATACATATGTATATATATATATATATATATATATATATATATATATATATATATATATATGTTGAAGTGTGTTTGTAATGTACGTAAGAGGAAGGAACCACTTCGTTGTCATCACGTATCGTAATTAGCAAAGAGACGGCACGAGAAAGTGTAGGACATTGCTACGATGGGACGAACGACCACGATGTAACAATCGGTAAACCACAAGATAGAAAGATAGATAGAAAGATAGAAAGAAAGAGAGAGAAAGAGAGGGGAAGAGAAAGCTGGTACCTGGTAAAAATACGAGACTACGAACATTTTGTCACCATTAAATGATCCCGAAGAAGATGAACATATTTAAGAGAAAAATCCTTTTCTATCTAACGCCGAGTTAAGTGCCAAATCGTAGAGAAAATTTGTGTTAAAAATTTTTCGGAATTTCTTTACCGACGTACGTGAGAATTTCATTTTACCGATCGAAAATAAAATCAAATTTTAATGTAAAAAATTATTAAAAATGTTATAATAAAATTTTTCAGCAAGATAGAAACAGATATCGAATTCGAAGATTTAATATAAACAGATATAATAATAAAATTTTTACGCATTTAAAAAAAAAGGAATGACAAAAATAGATATGATAATACTGAGATTGAGGATTTAATATGAAAAAGATAATATCAATAATATCAAAATATTTCGTATACTAAAACAAACAATGGATTGGAATTATAAAAACATAGAATACAAAAATATTAAATTAAAAAAAAAAAATGATTACGGTATTTACTAGTTTACACCTTTCATGGCCTTCTCTCGCATTTTCGGCGTTCGATCAATTGGAACGAAATAAACTAGCGTGCAAAGTAGTTACCAGAAAATCTATTGAAAAATTAAAAGAGAAAAAAGGAAAAGAAATATATGATTAGAAAGAGAACGGAGAAAGATTTCATAGTTTCGTTCGATACGAAAATATGAAATAAAGATCTTCGAAAAAGATCTTCTAGTGAAACGATCTTCTTCTTCCTCATTTTCTTTCCTTTCGATCTCACGAAATAAGAGACGACGATGGATGCGTAGTTCCGCTTTAAAAAAAAATAAAAAAAACTCATTAAAAACATATGTATGCATGTAAGAACGAACACATCGTCGGGCGCGTTAACGATCGCACTTTCTTTTTCGTATGGTCGTTGAACTTTGATCGTTATTTGCGTTTGCACAGCTCGTTTCGCCGCACTTACTCGCATGACTTACGATGTAGTAATTGGAGCTCTAATTTAACCTCAAAAAAGAAAAAAAAAAATTTATATTAAAAAATGGTAAAAATTTTATTATCTATCCATTATTTTTCTTATTTCAAATGTAATTAATTGATTCAAATAATTGTCAGATACTTATGATTTTTTCTTTTCTATAAAAAAAGAAAAAAAAATATGCTATTAATATTATAAACATAATTACGTTATAAAAATTATTACAATAACGAACACGGTAAACATTATTACAACCACTATTTAAGATGCTTTTAAAAATAAGTTCCTCGTATTTCATGAAATTACGTTAACAAGCAAACTAAGGAGTACAATGTTTCTTAGGTAAATCTCTGAAAGACATAGTAGTTGACAATGAGTATAAGCGGATGTGTCTCGAAGCGTATATTTCACTTTCTTAGGGAGAAATCGCGGAAACGAGAAGATTCTGGATAAAAGAAAGAGTTTATTTTGGATCTTCCGATCTTTTGTAACTTTTTAACAGGAAATATATAATCCACAATAATATGTAGAAACATTTAAAAAATGATCGGAAAATTTGAGAATTGTAAAGAAAATTATTATTATCTTCTTTTTTTTTTCAGAAGGCAGATACAAATAATAAGGATTCGTATCTTCCTAAAGAAAAGTCAAGCGAATTACTCGGAAAATGGAGAAACAATGGCGAAGCTTTAGAACCGAAATGGCGTGACGGTGATGCTGTACCTTTGCTTCCATTTTCTCACTTCGCACAAACCTATACTCAAGAGGAAACCGATTTAACAGGACATGATAATCCCTATGACGTAGTTTATCGAGATAATCTTAATTATCGTCAACTCAACGAGAATCAAGGAGGAAACGATTACGTTGATTCACGACAAGAAAGACGATTTCCTCTTCCTAAAGATTCGACGATACGATTGGAGGAAAGAAAATATGGAAGACAATCGCGCGGGAAAATTGAACAAGTACCGGTTGAACGTCCTTCGAAAGATAAATTTCTTAGAAACGATCGAATGACTTCAACTGGATATCGTGATGCTTTTCAGGTTCATCCAAATGAGTATGAACATGATTTAGCCGACGAAGAATATTTAAAACCTCGACCAAGAAAAAGACGTCCACCTCAGAACGAAGAATTCATTTTAAGTGCTAAAGAAACGATGCATAATAACGAAAGAATAAAATTTGATTCTATTTTATCATCTAATGATAAAAAAGATAAAGCATCTTCAAAGAAAATTGAAGCTATAAAATCTTTGTTAAAAATGCAACAAGAAGAAGGTGTTAGTCTTTCAGAAATATTACATCGTAAAAATTTGACTCTGATAGATCTGTTAAAAGGTAAAGCAGATGTGATCAGCGCATTAAAAATGAAAGATATCGATGAAATTGGTGATGATATCGAACAGATATCTTTGGCAATGACGAGCACATTGGCTAAATTACCGTCCACGACCCATCAAAGTATACTTGACACGACGACGACTAAAACAATTACCACGATGGATCATGTGTCAACGAAAATTTCACAATTGAAAGAAACTACTACTGAAACTTTAGCAGCAATTTCTCCATCAGAAATCTCTATCGATTTGAATCAAAACGATGATAAGACGAATCAAAATCTAAATACAACGCGCGAGATCTACAGTGATGAGAATCATGATGAAATCATGGAATTTTCAGATTTTACAGATTATAAAAAAGGAAGGACTACTGCATCACCAATTTGGATTTCTTTAATAACAGAAAATAATGCTATCGTTCGTTCTATGCAAAATATTAATCTAAATCGTTCTGATAGAGGTTCCACCTTGAGTATCGTAAGAATTTTGAATCCGACTGTCGAGACATTTACTACAAAAAATTTGGAAAAAAACAAACCATTTAATAAAATATATACTGATACTATACACAAGGAAGATAATTCTAATTTAGCTGTAGCAGAAGATCATTTTGATAGTATTTCTGAAGCAGATTATCAATATGATGCTCCTTTGAATGATATGCGACAAGATGACGAGATACGTGTGTCCTCTTCGATAAAAAAGAATGAATGCATAAATGATAGCGATAAAGATGAAACTATATATCTAGAAAAAGATAAAGATCGTTCAAAAGATTTTTTATCAAAATCCAAAAACGATTCATCCTTCGAAGAAACAATCAAAACTTTCTTCAAAAACCATCCTAATGTAGAAGATGTGATGTCAGAAGGTAAACGTTACGAAGATATCATGTCAGAAATAGAACCAGAAGCTCGTGCTGAGATTTTTGAATTATTTGCTTCTGGATCTGGGGGTAAGAATCTGGAACGTTTGTTAAAGTCTAGGAACATGACTTTGGAAGAACTGATTGCTTTACGTCAAAGAGGCTCCAGTAAAGTTCATTTAGCAGAAGTATCTCGTTTGAGAAATCATAAAGCTTTAAGAATATCGGAAGATAATCAATTATCAGAGAAAAAGCATCTTCATAATCTTGAAGAAAAAAGTATCATTGATGAACCTCGAAATGAAACGATTGGAATAAAGAAATTGATGAATAAAACAGAACACATTGATATTTCGCAGATCCATCCGAAACTTATTAAGGAAATGACAGAGTTTTCATTTACCACAGAGATTAGTTTTAAAACAAAAAATTATAGTAACGAAAAACATGAAGATCCAAATCATTTAATAAAGATCACAGAATTATTTAATACTTTTACATCTTTGTCGTTTGATAAAGATCAGGAACAACGAATCTCTGAAAATATTGAAGAAACATTAAATAAAAAAACTATAGACGATGAATCGATTAATATTGTTCAAAGTGATTATGCGAAAGAAATGATTCAAAATAATACTGAAGTAGATATAAGTGTGATATACAAGGGATCTATAAACGAAGTGAAACACGATGATAATGACGAAAATGAAGATCGGGGAAAAAGTTTATCAAAGATTAAATCTAGTATAATAGCTAGTGGGGCTATACTTGGTGTAACGATAGTCGTATTCTTTGCCATCTTTGTAGCTTGTAGAATACGTCATAAACAAAAATATAGGTACAGAAACTCTTTTCCACGAACGGTATTTCAAAGTCCAATAGCAACAGCCAGAAAGTTGTCCAATACAAGTAGTCTGAATAATATAATGGTGAGTGTAGTTGCCACTTCGACGACAAAGAGATCAGAAAAAAATGATTCACAGCAAAATACTGGTGACTATGATTCCAAGTGTGACATCGATAATGATTCGCTCGATGCTAATGATAGTTGGGAAACTATACCTGATTATATAAAATGAGACAACATAGTTTCTTTTTAATTGAAGTACGTACTTTCATTTGAGATTTATTTGTGGTTAAAGACTTAAAACAAACATGCAAACTGACACTGGACAAAGGCTGATGTAAAATTGATGTAAACTTTTTAGTATTTTTTTTTTTGTGCAATGATCATAGATATTCGACAAAAATTTATACAAAATACTTATGAGCAGTAAAGCAAACTCATATTAGATGTTTTCAAAAGAACGAAAACATCAAGTTCATTAATATGTTATAAATATGATCACGATGTCAATCTCATCTCTTTTTGTTCTTTAGTTATAAATACATGTAGACGTAATGTATTTATTTATGATTTAGTATGTAATATAAAATATTTTTGTAAAAAGATCAGTCTGTATAATCACCCTTCTTATGTCAGTACCAAAATTTAAATAATATATCTAGATAATTTACTCACATATAATCATCATAAGAAAAAAAATCCCTGAGCAAGTTAGATACTGCATCGTTTCCATTTTGAAAAACTCTATTAAAATAAGTGTATTGTCGTGTAATATTTCTGACTTGTTTCAAAGCAGTTTCTGAAAAAAAAGAAACCAATTTTAAATATATTTTTATGAATATTTCTTGTTTAATCAGACATTTTATACAAAAAGAGTTTACCTAATGTTAGACTGCCTTTAAGCTCCTTCATTTCAAGCAGATTCATATAGAGTACTGTATTATAACTAGTGGGAAGAATATCAAAATAAGATTTCCATTTTGAATTTTCTTTATACTTTTCAACGAGCAAAGCAATGGCTAATGCCACTTGTGGCATTTGTTGTATCAATGGATCACGTTGAAAACTTTCTAACTCAGGGGCAGCTGTTTGAGTACTAAATATAAGTTTCCTAGGTATTTCCAAAATAAGTTCATTCTCTAAAAAATCACGTTCTGCCCTTAGACCTAAGTCGTATCCTGTAAATCCAACTATACTTGCTCCATCTACGTTAACATCATTCTCTTTCAGCCAGCTCATGAATTGTCCAACCCCCCGGGATTGTTTTGATAGCTTTGTCTTCATCGGTTGTAAATAACTAGTGTTGTAGGTAATTAGTATTAAACTTGGTGTGATATTCATATAATAATCCCATAGCTGTGTGTCATACGCAGGATCGCAGCTCACTAAACAAATTAATTAAAATAAATATTATTATTTCTCATTACCATATAGTTTACATAAGATGTACAGATCATCATTGTATTAACTTCAATAGTTTATAAAATTTTATGATTCACAAATAAATAATATATATATATATTACGTATATATGCATATAGATATATATGTTAATGAAAGAATATTGTGTGTAAATAAATCATTATACTGTTGTTGTTAGAGAGAAAGAAAAGATGATTTAAAAGTTTGTAATTTCAAATATTTTAGTTTTTATATCAAAATATAATTTACCCCAGTTATTGGACAAGAAATTGCTTAATCCGACGATAAGTATCGCAAACGTTGATCCCCACCCTCGTGTGACCTGATAAAGTAGACTATCGCGATAGAGTCGTACCACCAAATTCAAAGTCAGACAAGGCTCGTGGTATTTTACTCACTGTGAAAAACTTGGTCGCACAAAGCATTGAGCTTTTTTCTCGCTTTCACCACCGACGTTTGTCTTTGATGATAGTTCTGCTTCGAAGAAGAATGAGACTTCTTTTTGTTCATCTTCGTTCTATTTCATAGCACCTTGTAAGATCTCTTCGCATTCAGACGCATTATAATGCGTAATCCGTGCACCCACTTTCGGTAAGAATAAACACTTTTCCTTCGTACAAAAATAGAACGCCAGTAGTTTCACCTTCTAATGTATTTCAGAGACCATAACCTCGAAATTTTCCAGCCGCAGCAAGAACACCAACGGCGGAGATTTCTGAGATATCATGGAGGGCTCTGTCGCACTATATTGATTTTCATTCCTACAAGAGTAAATTAATTTTTCTCGTTAATTTTGGCGATCATTTTTTTTCAATCTGCATTCATCTTATCTTTTTTTTATCTATATAGTAAAAATGATCATATCATTCTAGAAGATCGAATTTCATTAATATGGATTGTCAACAATCCATATCGTTTTTAGAAATTAAATGCATTCGCCATTTTTAGATCCCATCATTTTAGTGTCTTGTTATATCACTCAGTTAATTATTTATGAAGAATGATAACAAAGTGCACAATATTAATTAACTATCGAAATCTTCATGAGATATTTCGTATTAACTTATTGATAGATCAAATCAAACGTACAAACGAATCCAAATGGTTAATTCTTATTCTTTGTTAATCCTATTGGACAAAGTTCTCTTTTAAGATCTTCTTATTTATTTCTTATAAATGAAATAAAACATTGTATATCAGTGTAAGGAGATTATTTTTTTATATGGTATAACTTGAAATAACGTATATAAGGTTGTGCAGATAAATGTTCGATATTTCTTTTCAATTTGTATCTAAGAAAATTTTCTAGAAATATACAGGTATTGTTATAGTAATTAAATATTTACATTAAGGGGTCTCCAAATTATTAATCTTTTCAAAGTATAAATATATATATATATATATATATGTGTGTGTGTGTATATAACCATAATTAAAAGATTCATAGCATTTTCTATTGAAACTATGCACCATTTTACATTATATAGTAATTGATATTAATAAAAAAATATTTAACATCTCTAAAAAAATGTATACCTCTAAAATCACATGACGTGTTTTAAATTAAAATTCCTCAACGGATTTAAACTTTCCAACTCATGGAATATATTAAATTATTTTTTTATTTACAACATTCCAAAAAAAAAAAAAAAAGAAAAAAAGAAAAAAAGAAAAAAAAAAGAATAGGTAAAAATAGCATTGCAATTATGTTGAATGAATGTGATAGAAGAATACAGAATATTAATTTTGTTACATATATCTATAATTCTGTTTTGATAAAATCTTGAGCTCTATTATTTTTGTTTACATATATGTCAATTCACAAAATTTTTCTTACAAAGAGGAGCATATATAAAGAGCCCCCTTAATGTTACTCAATCATTAAGATTTCTGTATAATTAGACTGTTACAGTAAAACAGTAATAATTTGAATTTTCACGCTGCAAAGCAAAACAAATTCATTGCAACAAAAAATAACCGCAATGAATAAAACAACAATGTAGCTGTATTAAAATAATAATCAATAACATTCAACTGCAAACCTTATGCATTAATTTGTCTGTTTTAAGAACAAAAAGAGCAAGTTCTTAAAACAGTTATACGCAATATTATTTTGCATAAAACAAATAACACTATGTTTCCTCGAGTTATTTAATACTAAGTACTGATTATAAATTTATTTTACTTATATTATTTATTTTTTTTTTGTTATAATAAAAGGAGAGAAAAAAATAAAGAAATAATAGGACTGGATAGAATACCACAATTTATAAACGTATTTAGATATTCATTGGAAACTTATAACTATATAATTTGTACTGAGTACAGATCAACCGCAATAAGCTTCTTTTATATTATTTATATTGCTTATGCACAGTGCAGCGAAATTAGAATTATATTACACATTCTACAAAATTACTTGTCAATTTCGCCATAGCTTCTTTGCAGCGGAAAACTCGTATCTTAACTACTAAAGATACAATTATGATAATAATAATAATATATATACCATTATTTTATACAACCTAATTTCTAAATAGAGCCTTACAGACCGACCACAATGATTAGATTTGTCCTGCTACCCCAAATAGAAAATCAACATTATATTATATACTTTGAAACGATTTGCTTCTTTCGTATGATTTTATATTTTTTAACCGTTATTATATTGAGAATAGTCTTGCAGATTCGTAGAAATTAAAAAATTTTCTACTCGCCAACTTTAAATAAAATTTCTTAAAACTGTACCGTCACTCTTTGGCTCCGAGTGTTCGTTTTCTTTAAATGATCGATTTAATATTCATGCAGAGCTTTATGCAAATTAACTTGGATGACATTAACACAGGTACACATCACAGCACCTTTGATAAGCTGTAATTACTTTAACATTCTTGTGCAGATAAAAAGTGCGATATATAACTGCAACCTATAAAAGCCAGAATTTGTCATTTAATTGTAAAAATGTATACAAGAGTACCAGTATCACGTAAAATTTTGATTTAATAAGATAAAATATTACGTGATAAGAAGGCCGTTCTTGTATTCGTTTATCACAAAATCTTTATCCATGGCACTGTGCCTCTGATAGCTGTACAATGTACCAAACACGTTGCGAGAGAGATATTTGTTGAAGGCTATAAAACTCACATAAATATATAAATTATTTCTCATCCAAGTTATAAACATTGTAATTGGTTGTGCAAACACTATAGAGTCAAATTTACAAAACTTTTAAACACATACGCGTGTCAAGTAATTTGTGTTTCTTTTACATTTGTTCTTCTTACATTTATATTTTCTTTGTTACACATTTTATATCTTATCTTTATTTATTGTGTAGTAGTATCAGAAATGCTCTGTCGCCATGTGGCGTGGAAGGGTATCTTTAGTATTTTAACACGTGTCTTAGGTAATGCAGTTAAAAGAAGTTTTTGAAGTTGTGGTAATGGTAGAATATCGACTTGTGGACTCGTCATATTTAATTGTTTATCTTCACCTATAAACAAAATGAAAATTTTATTTGATTTGAATTAATGTATATCTTATCTATCAAAATTCATACCAGTAACATAATGAAATGAAAATCTTCACAATCGTTTAAACATTTCAACATACCTTTTTGGTTATCATTTTCATCCTCGACATCTTCGATTAATTTTAAACAGGGTACTGGTTTCAAAACTGGTATAGAATCGCCAGTAACCTGTTTGTTCATTAAATTGCACTGGTCAACAAATAATTCTGTAACTCTTAACAATTCAAGAGTAACGCCCCAAACAAAATGTGTTAAATTATGTGACAATTCGGTAACACCACCTAATACCATGTTATTTGAAGTAGCTGATTGTGATATGTAGGTCGGTATAATCAATAACCTCTTAATATTTTTACAATTAGCAAGACACTTATCAAAACCATTTTTTACATCGAAATTAACTAACTCCATTTGGTTTAAATTTTCCAATTTCGAAACACCTTCTAAGATGTCAAATGTACAACAAGATCCTTGACCTTTTTCAAGTCGGAGGCGTTCTAGTTTTTGTAATTTTATTAAAACAGATGTTCCAAACTTATCTGGAAAATCTGAACACTCCCCTAATTCTAATGTTTCTAAATTTATTAATGTCTGTATTATATCAATTTTCTTCTTTCCAAGTTCCTTAACTGATGTTAAACTCTACAAATAATTATAACAGTTGAATAAAAAATCGATAATTATACAAATGCATCATAGAACAATAATTTGAATGACAACTTACCAATTGTGTTAATTGTGTTAATTCTTTTATTGGTGTAAGATCTTCTTGCAAAGACATTCCACTTATTGCTTTAAGTCTTAATTCTTGGCATTGTTTAAGATTACCAATAGATTGTAAATTTAAAGAATCACATTTGATTGTCATTGCACTCAATACTTGTAATTGCGGGCAATTTTTAATGACTTCTTCTACCACCATGACGGGGCATCTACATAGCTCTAATTTAACAAGGCTCGTCACTCTAGGTATTACAGATAGAAATTTTCTCCAAATACTATCTGATTCTCCAGCTACAAGCATTTTCCTGAGATCCAAATGCTGTGTGCCATGTCTTTGCAATGTATCTGCTAAACCATCCCAATCCGTTACTTGGCTATTCTTCATCCTTACTGTTTTCCATAAAGAAGGATGTGCAGCCAAATCTCGCCACATTTTACAAACACGAGCTGCACGTAACAATTCTTGCACCTTGAGATATTGAAAAATTCGTAATAATGCATGATAACCCGCACATACATTATCCATAAAGTGATGTTGTAGATTTGACTCCTGTTGATTTTGTTTTCTTCTGTAAACATCAAAGTAATTGTTTGATTAGTTAAAATATAAACTCATTGATATCATTGCTTATTATAATCTGAATACACTAGCTATATATATATATATATATATATATATATATATATATACACATACATATATATATATATATAATCTTATTCGCTAGACTATATATACTACCAGTATGTATATACGTATATACGTTCATATAAATATGTATTATACATGAATACATATGAAGGCAACAACAAATATGGAAAATACCATGTTATTAATATTCTAGTATTATTTTTGTTTTTTTTTTTTTTTTAAATATATATGCTTATATACATAAGTTGCCAATTTGTAAATATCTTTTCATGTGTAATAAATGACATTTTATATAAAATACATAAAAATTCGTAAAAAGAATGTTCTAGAAATATAGACGATAATCTGATTGTATTACACGGTAGTATCTTAAAATGATGATAATATATTAAATTAAAAAAGTCAAATAAAAAAAAATATATATATGAAATACAGGATTGACAGAGGAGAAGGATATAGGACAATTTTTTGGGAAAACGCACTAAGATTTTTTTTGTGTTTCGGCTCGCACATGTCTTTATATCTGTAAATATAAAAAGTAAAAATGAATTAGATTTTTTTTTAATGAAGCACTTATTAATAGCTGAATCTATAATTGTAGTATTAATGTAAGGAAACATTATCTATAACCAATATACATACATACATACATACATAAATATATACATACATAAATATGTATATATATACATATTACAAATTATATTTTTCAATATTATAAATTTTTCGCAAAAAATCATTTGTTTTAAGTAAATATAATAAATTTTATTTTACGAATTGAGCGACTAATTATTTCTTATTTTTATATTTTGATACTTTCTTAATATCTATCTTCAATTGGATATTTTGTAAATTCTAATCTTTACTTTAATACTACAATTATAGGGAACCCACAACGATCAGATTACATGATCATTGTTTTTTTTTTGTTTGGTTTATTCTTTTTTCTTTTCTTTTTCTTTTTTTTTTTCTTTTCTTTTTTCTTTTTCTTTTCTTTTTTGGTCGAATATTAGTCAAGATTTTGGCTGCATTTCTAAGAAGCTAAGGCAGTGTGCTTCGATCATAAGATAAAATCAAATTCATTTTTTATATAGAAGTTTTATATTTGCAAATATAATAAACACCAGTATATATTGCATTTACAATTTTACACAAGCAGCTTCGATATACCAAGTATATAAATAATAATCTACTTTGTATAATTCTTATTTGAAACATAATTGAATCGACTAGTTCCCTCTCTCGCTGCATTGTATAAATATGCATTATTATAAATTATTTCGATGCACATTAAAGCTTTTTTATTAGAAGCAACTATATATATATATATAATATTTAAGAAAATCGTATAAAGATAAACTACTGATGCCATTATGTTCTCATTGTTGTTTTGTAAAGGCATAGCATACTGATCTTGTAAATACAATATGTACAAAGCAACTGCCAAAACCTCAAAAGAGAGTTGCCTTAAATTATAACTTATTCATAGGACAAGCTTAACAGAATAAAGTAAAATAAGAATGCCTCTGCTCATATGTTTTAAAAACACTTACCTATTACCCATCTGCATTATATTCGCATTAATTACTATTTGTTTTATATCTGTTCTATTCATTTCACTGTCTATACCAAATGTACTTATATTATTTTGTATTGCCATTGAAGACATTGGTTTTTTAATAGGTGATCTAGTACTCATTCTTCTTGTTTCAATCGATGAATATGCTTTTGTATTAAAAATTTGATTTTCTAATTGTGTATTCATATTGATCGAAGTATTTGTACTGATATTACTGTCCATTTCATTCGTGTCATCAGATCCATACGAAGCAGAAACGTCCTTAGACAATTCTTTATCATAAACACTTTCAGTCATATCATTGGCACCAGATATTTTTTTCGAAGATGAAACACTTGTATTTGTGATGGTTGAATTTTCCATTGTATTGGATATGTCAATTAAAGAACTTTCCTGTAACATTGGTGGTTTGTCACCAATTTTATCAGGTTTTACTGTAATTGCTGGTTGAACTGCCATAGCATTATTCTTTGGTACAACTATATATCTTTTGCCTCCCATCAAAGCAATATTTTGCGCTGGTTTTGGTAATATTCCATCATGACTTTGCAAAAATTCATTCTCTGATTGAGGAAACCAAGTATCCTCTTTTTTCTCCGACAGCGAAGTCGAACTTGTCATTGTTGCTGTTTTAGAAAATTTACTAGTACTACGTGACTGTATATCCACGTTCTCTGATTTTGGAATTCTTTGTAATTTTGGTGGAGTTAAGCTTGTTTGTGGCTTTTGTTTTGCATTTTGCGTGCCTAACATGCTGATTGGAATCAACGGAGGTGGTGTTAAAGATGGATTCATTGATTGATGTTGATGAGTTTCTGTAGAATCTTGTTGACAATTCTACAACACAAATAGAGTTACAGGAAATTAAAAATAAATAAAATATATAAATATAAAAATAATTATATTTAAAAATAATTCTACATTTCTAAAATACGGAAATATACAGAAATATAAACAACATTGATCATGTCTTATTTATTATTACAATATAATTAATAAATACCTACCTTACAAATATAATCATCACTTCCTGAAAATTCCAAGCCATCTACGCACTCAGGATGATATAAGCAAAGGCATACGCGACACTGTAAACTGGGAATCAGTCCCATACTTGTTGAACATCTTATGCTGCATGGTTCTTGAACTTTGGGCCTGTAAGATGTGCGTTGATAGGGGGAAAAAGTGGAAGGAGAATGTAAAATAGATAATAAGGATTTATGGGATATAGAAAGAATTGGATAAATATGTAGTGTTATGAAAATTATAGAAGGTAATTGCTTCTAAAACATATGCCCTGCCTTATATGTATATATATATATATTCACAACTCCTAATAACATTTTCCAGTTGTGTGATGTAAATTAACTAAATTATGACAGTTTTGTAAATTTCTATAAAAAAAAAAAAGTAAAACAGTTTAACTGTATTTTTTATTAATCCTAAATTCACCCAGTTTCATAGAAAATCGATCGAAAATAGGAATTAAATAATTTGTATAATGTAGTCATCATTAAAATTGTACCGTATGATTTTCCTGAAATTTTATTCAGAACTCACTTTTTTGGGAAAATCCTGTATACGATCATTAAAAACAACGTAAATTTCTTTTACTTATATCGAACTGATATATAAAAGAACAAACATACTTATCAAATAAATACACATTACATTCACAAAAATCGTTTACGTAAAATGTAAAATGTACTTACGTTAATAATCGTTTGCTTTTAACAGGTGGTGCTTTTTCCACTAGCTGTTGACTTCTTCTTGTACTCGCCGCATTTCGTTGTGGCGGTAACATCTCTCTCTCCTCTGATGATGTTTTTATTTCTGCTATGCATTGTTCAAAGAGAACAATTGTGAGAATATTTTTATAATATTTGATATAATTTATAAATGTGCCAGAAGTCTAATTTATCTATAATATAGAAAGAAAAGTAATATTTTAATCTCTTATATAAATAGATACATACTTATTTGTGGAGTTTTCTTTGCAGGCACTTTAACTTTGAAACTACTAGCTGCTTTTGGTGATTTAGCAGCAGTTTTTGCTGATGTAGTTGATACTGCTGTTTGTGGAACAGCTACTGCTGGTGCAGGCGATGATGCTGGAGCATGTTCTTCGATAGGTTTACGTGTAGGCATAACTTTCTTAGTACCAAAAGATCTTCTTGGTGGTGTAGGTGCAGATCCTATTGAACCCTGCAATATTATACCCATACTTCTAGTTCAACACGATATATAGAAAGAAGTAATTAATTTAAATAGAATATAATAAAAGAATAATAATTTACCCTTATCCTTTTAGCATCTCGAATTATTTCTTTTTCAGGATCATCTAAGCCAATAGGTTCTTTGAAGAACGTAAAATTATCTATTGTTAATTCTCTTGAATGAACTACAATAAAAAAAGAAAAAAAAAAAAAAAAGAAAAAAAGGAAAAAAAGAAAAAAAAGAAAAAAATAAAATAAAAAAATAAAATAAATAAAAAAAGAAACAAAAAACATAAAAAAAGAAGAATTAGTGAAAGAATTGTAAATATAAAGTGCATTAATTTATACAAAAAATATTGATTTTTCATATGAATTAACTTACGGAATTCTGCAACTTCTCTAAAACTTCTTACTTTTTTTCCCTTTGGTGTATAATAATATATGTCAGCCATTCGTTTAAGGCTAGAATCATTACTAGCTCTGAATACCAGTTCTCGTTTCCATCCATACTTGAATGGTTCCTTAAAAGCTGGATTTGACATATCTATTGCTGATTTTTGTTTTAGCGCACTCCCTGGACTTGCACCACGCGATAACCGACCCCCTTTAGATTTTAATGATATTGCAGACGGACTACTAGTTGTAGATGATGAATTTACAGACTTAATAGATGATTCTTCGGTTTTCTGCTGTTCTATTTCTAATTCTATACTATTCGCTATACCGATAGAATCTGTATCAGATTCTCTTTCTTTTTTGATTTTATCAATATCAAATATTTGTTCCATATCATATATAAGCATTTTATTTTCATCAGAGTCTTGATCGTCATCCTTTTTACCATCAAAGTTCCTTTTTGGCACCAAATACCTACAGCGTTTCGTAAGTTGAGCCTCTGCAATTTCTGCCTCAGCTATAGGCAGAAAGAAAAGATAGATTCAAATATGGAAATAAGATCAAGACGATCTAGTTACAAACAAGCATAAAACATTAATAACCCTTTGTTCATCATTTGTTAAAAGTCAGGATTGCCGGAAAAAAAGAAAAACAAAAGAAAAAGAAAGAAAATGATATTATTGAATATAAAAAAGGAAGTTTACCGATGAGCTTTTTTAATACATGACTTCCCGTTTCGAGTTCATCGACTTCTTGTAAATCGAATCCATTAAACTCGGTGGATTCCTCAGAACTAGCATCGTCAGGTTCCGAAAATTTACGCTTTCGTCCACCCCTCGTTGTGGAAAGGCTAACATCATTCTCGATACTACTCGTTGAATTGGCCTTGAACTTGCGCAATTTAGTTTTGATCGCCGTCGAAGGGGTCTTCTTCGTAGAACCCTTCAAATCACCGTTCACTTCTTGGCCGTCCATATCAGAGGCGATCTCAGCGACAGTCTCGGCGACGGTCTCGGCGACAGTCTCGGCGATGGTCTCGGCGACAGCCGTTTTGTTCTCTGACTCCTGTAAATCCGGCATACTAACACTGTTTAGGTTAGAAACGTCGCGCGCCACTTTAGCGTTCCCGCCATTCACATTGGTTCCATCCATCCTGCGGTCCCCCCTCCCGCGGGACCAACACGCGACTCGTCTTTAGCCCTATCCTCGTTTATAGAGAAGAACGCTGGGAAAGGGAGTGGGAAGAAGAGAGAGAGAGAGAGAGAGAGAGAGAGAGAGAGAGAGAGAGAGAGAGAGAGAGAGGCAAAAAGGAAGGGAGAGAAGAAGAGGGAAAAAGAGAGTGAGAGAGAAATAGATTGAAAGACAGAAAGAGAAAGAGAGACGACAAAGAAAGATCAAGCGAGAGAGCAAGAGAAAAAAGGGATACAACGAGAAAAAGGGCGGGAGGAACAATGGGGAAATAAAAAGATACAATGAATTCGATGTTTTTACCCCTTAGTAACGATCGTTCGAATAAAAAAACGTTTCAGAGATATAGAAAAAAAATGCAACGTAGACACAACCGTCTTACGCGTCTAGATAACGCGAACCCGCGCTCATCTGTCCGCGGATGCGCATAACACGCGCGCACACACCGCCACTACGCGCTATTTACACGAATGCCAGGCCCCGTCTTCTCGACTTCTCGACCTCTTCTCGTTCATCACGTTTAAACGATTTTATCGTTTATCCAAACACTGTTTCTCACTTCATTCGAACTAATTTTTAACCTAGAAATCCGTAAGTCCAACTAATGATAACGACTTTCCGATGACGAAAAGGAAAATGAAAACTCTGGGGAGGTGCGGAGCGTCCGTGGAATGCAAAACCGGAAACGATACCGAAGAGTATACTCTTTGGGTGGCTTTCTACAGTAAACTGCTTCCTGTTGTTGACTGTTCAGTCCTGTCCTAGCAACTGTCCAATCAGAATTCTGCTTTTCTATATATGCTTTCTCTCTCTTTGTTATATATATACATGCTTTTTTATTATATAGTAAAATGTTTTATAATGATTAATTCTTTATACGCACGTGCAATGTAAGAAATGCAATTGGTTAACTTTTTATACTTCTATTTAAATACAAATTGTTGCATTTTTATTTTTATCCTATCGTCTATGTAATTGGATCAGGTTCTATCTTCTTCGTCATTGGCTGCAATACGAGACATTAACAACTTCTGCATAATTTCGTAAAATTAAATGCAAGCTTTTAAAACGAGCGTTCGTTCCATTGGTCAATATTATATATATATATATATATATATATATATATATATATATATATATATATATACACACACAGACATCTTGGTCTTATTAATAAAAAAAACAAAAATTAAACAATTTATATACGATCATAGTAGTGCATATGTATGTAATTACTATGAAAAATTCTTTTTTTTTCTCTTTTTAATTACTGCTAGCAATATTCTTGAATAGAAAAATAAATCAAGTAATAATTTGTCAAATTTTTCAATAAATTATCTAGAAATAGAAAAAACAAAATGTCTGCCAACATACCTGCATATATGTATGTATCTATTGAATTGACTCGACTATTGCGCCACACACCCACGCGCGTTCATGCAACACACAAGAAACATACGGTCATTATCCCATTTCCCTCTGCAAGTTACGATATAACATAAGGTCTGTGCTAAACGACGCGGAGATAATAAGTCAAATAAAATCGACTCGTTTAGTGTATTTCTCTTTTTTTTTTGTTTTCACTGTTACTCGACAGATAAATTGTTATATTACGATGACGTCTGTTTAAAGTTCAACTCACTACTTGTGAATAATATATACAAGGTGTGTAGCGTGAAAGTTTGTAATAATCAATTTGAATTACGTATTAGTGTAAAAATTACGAGTACGCTCGAATATATATATATATATATGTATGGTTGCAAAAAAGTTGAGAAATAACAATCATAATATATATAATATATATATATATATTAAGAAAAATACGTTATATTAATTGGCTTCTTTTGCTTTTTTATAGTGTAAATAAATGGTATTAGTAAATAAAAACTTTTCTATATTTGATAAAATGTAACACAATTATGAAACAAAATTTTCTCGACAGAATTTTATTTAATATTAAATTAAAGATAAAAAGTAATATATATATATATACATATATATATATATATATATATATATGATGGGTGCAAAAAAGTTGAGAAGTAACAATCATACGTAAATTTTTTTATTTTATTAAATGTTCAATTAGTTTCCAAATATTCGTGTTGTAACTTTCATATTTGTTTCATAGAATTAAACGCATCCTTCAAATGGAGCGTGTTCTAAAAGCAGTACCTGCAGACTTAAGAGTAAAAATGGAGGCACTTGTGCATGATCTGACCCTTGCCCTTGAAGAAAGCAGTAACAGTGCTAACGTCAGACGTAGATGGGGTATAAGGAGGAGAGCTCGTTCTACTGGGAATATTCGTAAGTGTAAGGACATATAAAACAATAGAAAGTAATCAAATTTTGAGAACAATAAGGATTATAAAAACAAAAGTTGAAGACATGGAATGCCACCCGATCTAATCATATGACATAACATCAGTTACAGTTCGCTTCTACAAGGCATACAGAGGGTCATTACCAAGATTGTCTTTCTATAAATATCAATGTACAAGAAGTTAAATTACAGTTCACATGTAATCTTTAAATAATAGTTTAGTAAAGATTAAAGATATAGCCGCTTAATAAGAATTGCATTTTTTTCCAGCATCACTCAATATAAGTAAGCACTCGGATGACAGTTCATCTTCTATCTGTGATATCCGCATTTTGAAAAATTCTACACCTTCTAAATATCAATCCGACAGCGATGACACAAATCAAACAAAAAGATTTGCACGGTTTTCCAACCTAAATAATGTGAGCAACATAGAGAGTGATTCTGTCAATGAAAATTTCATACCAAGGACCAACACGAGACGTAAGAGAAAATTCAAAAAGATGGCCGTTGATTCTGATTCAAATCCATCAACATCTCAAACAGTTACTATTATGTCAACTACTTTAGGCGGAAAAAAACGAGTTCTCAGGAATGATTGTAAAAATAAATATGGAGCCATATGGTAATATTTTGTGATTCCACAAAGTTCCAATTAATCCTAACTAAATTACGTATTAAATTTTATTACTTTTAGGTGTGGCAAACGTAAGAGATCATGCAGAGAACGTTCTACCGATTGTGAAATGCGTTCTTTGAAACCAAACAGAACCTCGAAATCAAAAATTCGAGGAAAAATACAAGGTGAAGATACTGTAGATTGCTCACGTATATCAAGTTCAAGTATTTCTTCTAGCGATTCCGAAAATGGTATAATCACAAATGACGAGGATCGTGAAGGTAAGTAAATCGTAAGAAGTGCGATACATAATTATCATGTAAAAAAATATTATCGTAGTACTTAATTATCGTTTACTTTTCCTATCTTAGGAGATGACGAACAATCTGATTGGATAGTTGAATCAAATTGGTGGGACGATGGAGACAGCACAAGTGAAGACAAATTAGGAACAGATTCGACATTCCAAATGATATTACATGGTAGCTTTGAACATTCTACTGATGAAAGTAGAAAAAGATATAGACAAAGAGTTAAACGAATTCGTGAAGGTCTCACTGGTAGAGAAATTCGTGCTGGTCGTCGTCACGTCGACAATAAACCTGGATATTCCATAATTACTTCGGCAAATGAGAAAGTATCAAGATTTCTACAAGATCCAACTCAAAGTGAACTTAAATTACATCCTATGCGTCAAGCCGAACGGGAGAAGCTACGTCGTCTTGCAAATTTATACAGTTTAAGTTTAAAAGGTGATTTAGGTTGTCCAATATTATATAAAACACGACACACAACTCAAGCTGTATGCGTAGATCAAGTATCGTTAAACAGATTCTCCGATTACAAAAGATTAAGGAAGACACCTCCGAACTCACCTAATCCTGATTCAATGATGCAATGTCAGGAACAACATATTTCTAGTACAAATTTTGGTTCACAAATTGTACAACAAACGCAAGATACCATGCCACTGCAGTCTATAAGTTTTCCACAGTTTGAGTGGGATTCTAACAATATGGAAATTGAGATACATGGAAAGCCAAAGTTTCAAGACTTCGGGCATTCAAAGTCGAGTTAAATTATGTGTTTTTTTTTATTAGTTCGTTTTTCAATATTTAAGTGGACGATTAACCTGCTTTCTATAAATAAGATTAGTATATATTCTAGAATTGATGTATTATACCGAACGTGTTAGACTTTTGCGGACGGAACTCGTTCAAAAATTGACATTTTTATATAGGGTTTATCATTCTATTGTAGTCCAGCTTTGAAATGTCTATATGAATTTATATAAATGTATAAATTTGTACAAAATATGAAATAATGAATAAGTTAATTTGCCGCGTATAGAGTGATTTTTATGATTCTAAATGTAAATAATAATTTGTAATTTTTTTTATTAGTTTAATAACAAAAAACCCTAACTCAAATGAAAATTAGAGTGTGCGGATCACCTATTAATACTACACATTATATGAATTTAAAAAGAACAACAATTGAAGGCATCTTTTTTTTTATAATAATTAGGGAAACAATCATTGGACTGATTTCTTTGAATATTACAGCATTTGTTATACTCAATCAATGACACACGTTAAAACTTAAATTAAAAAATGTATCTTACATTAAAAATCATATTTGAATAATTCAAGCATGACTGATTTGTTTTAACATCAGGATGAATGCGTGTCTGTAATAATATAATAAAAACTTAATACATATTACTCATCTTTTAAAATATCAAATTTATATCTATAATTTTCATGACATTTGATAACATATAAATGAAATGTAATATTTTAATATTTTAACTTCTCCTATAGTAAGGTTATATAATATTTCAATACGCTTTATAAATCGAACATACATTTTTTTCCAACATTAATTTCTTCCCAATTTTTTTTCAGCTGCTAATACATTTTCATTGGCAATCATTTGAAACTCTTGGAATCGTTGCGAGACTCTTTGATTCATTTTTAAATATTTTTCCATACAGTTAAGAGCACATTTTTCTTCCTTCGCTTTTACATCTCGTGTAGTAAAATCAGTTATACAGTCGATAAAACAAATCTCTGAGAGTTTGTTGTACGACATTATGAAGTCTTTAAACTGTAATTATACAAATATAAACAATTATTCTTTTAATACTAAAAAAAATAATTGTAAAAACGTAAAGATAATATCAATCTAAAAATAGATTTTTGTATTCAATAAATACATACAGACTTGATTTCTTCTGTATTTACTTCAGTAGGAACTTGCATAGCCATACCGTTTAATTTATTTATTTATATATTTCTTAATCAAAGATTAATATTGACATAAGTAAATTCTAGGTTAGAATTTATTGTATACAAGTGGGCACATGCTCATATTACACAACACAAATCCATATCTAAAGCCTCTAATATTGCCATAGTATTCATCATTAGAATAAACCAATCAGAATCCATTCCAATGCCATATCAAAAGCAGTAGCCAATCAA
The DNA here is from genome assembly GCF_912470025.1 of Vespa velutina. Lineage (NCBI taxonomy): Eukaryota > Metazoa > Arthropoda > Insecta > Hymenoptera > Vespidae > Vespa > Vespa velutina. The sequence goes on along the minus strand of NC_062189.1, from coordinate 7,679,959 downwards.
ACTACTCCATATTATAAGTTAGTTTCTATTATTTTCTATCTATAGCTTTCTCTGACACAATGGAATGAACCAATTAGGAACAGAAAGATCTCAGGGAAAAAGAGAAAGAAAAAATGTTTTATACTCCGCAGTGCTGTACTATACTATTTCTAATTTCGTGTTAAATATTATTCTAAGTTGTATAAAAGTGGAAAAAATGCTTCCTCGCAGAACAAAACAAGTTCATCTAAGCTGTCTAAGGTAATTTTATTAAAACTTTATCCTATTAAATATAAAGTATATATAAAAAATATAAGACAATAATAAAAAATCGTTATTTTTTTTATTAAAACTTATAATATTTTTTTTTAATAAGACGAAACAATAGAACATATTAGTTCAAAGAGAAATATAAAATAAATTTTCAAAAATATAAAATTATATTATTCGAAATTCATATATATATATCTTTTTTTGTGTTTTTCTCAAGCATATATCTACGATAAATTGCTTTAACAACGGAAACGTATTGAGAACAGGTGATGAACGAATGTTCCCTTTCGAAACCGATTATTCAACCGTTACAACCGTTACAAATTAAGACGAAAATGTCAGTTAGATATTTAAATTCTTTATTCGTACTTTTTATTTATATTGACGAAATTATAATTAAATCATGTAATTTGTTTAATAGAATATTGTTAATATTTTTGTCAAACTATTGTGACAAACGAATAATGAACACGCGCGTTTTTAATTGGAAACTTATTACAACGGCAGATGGCGCCACCAAAAAGTGTTTTGCCACTCGATTTCTACATTTATTGTAGAATTGGTGCCATTGGCGCCACGAATGATACTTATGTATGTGTCTTGACTAAACAAATTATAGACTTTATTTATACAAGATAAAAAATGTAACTTCTATTAAAAATATATAAACTTAACAAGATTGCGAACGAAACATGGCTCGGTTTTATCTAGGCGTCTATTGCAAATATATTTTTTTGTTTCTTTCATTTCTTTTGTTTATGATGACTCGTCGCGCCCTCTTCTTAACGCGTCGATAAAGTAGGAATTATCAATCCGCCACAGTTTCTAACTTTCTTAACTTATAACGACCTGCATTGACTAGATCTTTTTTTTTAATTCATTTAAAAATAATATCGATCTTTTTCAATTTTTTTTTAACCAATAAATTTTGAATGTCTATATTCTAAGTGAAACGACGTATGTTTAAATATTTTTCAGTGAAATTAATCGAAAGTGTTAATCGTCATCTCAGAAGAAGTTTGAAAAGTGCAATCTTATTACGGAAAAAAGAGAACAAAAAAAAGATCAAGAAACAATTTGAAAATGTCTTCTCTCAAAAAATTTGAAATGATGAAAAAAAGAGAAAATAAAATCTACGTTGAATCCACGAACAGCGAAAGTTACGAGGAACAAACCGATCCTATCACGACTCTACGTAAGGAAATTCAAGATTGGAGGAATCATAAAGAGTTTAACGATATGGACGTTTATACTACGAGCAACCAGAAAAATGAATTGCCCGAATCACAGAATGAAAATATTTACTCAAACGACGAAGTAATGTAAGTAGAAAATATTTGTTTATTTTTGCTTGTTTTTCTCTTTTTTTTTTTTTTTTCCTTTTTTTTTTACTCTTATTATTATTCCAAAGTTTGTATCATCTCTTTTTTTTTACGAAGAAAAATAATAATAATGCATATAATAAAATACGATTACACAAGTAACATTAAGTTGATTAATATATATATATATTAGAAATATGGCCGCATTCGTGATACTTCTGAATAGAAAATATTTGATTTTTTTCTGTTCTTTTTTTTCTTGTTTGTTTTCTTCAAGGTTTGTATCGTCTTTTTTTACCAAGAAAGATAATTCTTATAATAATTTATAATGTGTGCGATAAAATATGATTACACAAGCAACATTAAGCCTATTACTCTATATATATATATATATAATATATATATATATATATATATAAAGAGAGAGAGAGAGAGAGAGAGAGAGAGAGAAAGTAATATATATAGAGTAATATAATGTATATACAGCAAGAAATATAACCGCATTCGTAGCACTTTTGAATAGAAAATATTTGAATATTTTCCTTTTTGTTCTTTTTTTTTACTGTTTATTTTTATTTCGAAGTTGTGACATTTTTTTTCTATCAAGAGAAATAATCCGTATTGTAATTTATACTACATAGAATAATAGATTACACAAATAGCATTGATCTATATAAAGTAGATTATTATGCACATACATGTCCTAAGAAGTATCGCCACGTTCGTTGCATTTTTAATACGTGTCAATTTACAGAGACGTATTTGGATTATAACACAAAATTTAGTGCAAATATCAAAAATAATTTTTATCGTATCGATTTTATTGATGATATATTTTCGAAAATATCGATTATTCCTTTTTGAAGAACGAACGATGCAAACGATGTCTCGAAAAGTGAAAGTTCCATTAATATGATTCTTGATACTTTTTTTATTGTAAAATGCACCAACATATATACATATAACCTATTCATACATTATACGTGCTAATAATACCTCTGATGATAATAACTATATAGTGTAATAATGATAATTTATTCGGGAAACGATTTATCATGACAAAGTTCGAACCTGATGTGATAACATCATAGTGCATTTATAGTGCACTTATAGCGGATTAATGGCGCATTTACAGTGTAGTTATTTTCTTCAAGATAAATTGAGGTAAGTATAAAAAACATATTAAGAATCAAATGAAGTATCTCTATATACTTTTTTTTTTATAATAATCAAATTTCGATCTAATAGGACAAATTAATCGATAGGATGGTATGATCTAACTTTCGAGGAAAAAAAATCGATCAAACTTACACAGATAAAAAAGCGATTAAGAAAGAAACACGACCGTCCCGTTCGTCTTCGTTTGGGTATAGGTATAAAACGTGCGAGAGAGAGAGAGAGAGAGAGAGAGAGAGAGAGAGAGAGAGAGAGAGAGAGAGAGAGAGAGAGAATTACTACGTCATTCCGGAATTTTCGAAAGTTTTGTCGAACCGGTTTCCAAGTGCCACATATACGGATACATAATTTCGTGTCGCGTTCCAGGCGTGCATCTACAATCTTCAAATCCTCGGTACTTAACACATATACTTATATTTCTTTTTATTTAATCGCAAATATTTATCAATTTTTAATCTAAAAATTTTGATCGACAAAAAAAAGAAAAAATATTATGAAATGTCCAAAATCAATTTTATTCTCATTATATTTTCATTTTATCCATGTTTATCCTTGATACGTACAAGTTACGTATATAAAAATTTAGAGGTTAAGTAAATTTTTTTTTTCTTTGTAGCTATCAAAAGCTCTCACCTTCGTTGGAGGAACATAACGAATAAAGCATGACAATGAGCTATGAAGTGTTGTAGGTTAGTGAGAGAACAATAGTCGCCCTAACCTGCTAATGGGCCACATGTGTATGCCGTACGCATTACATAGAGATACGTAAAAATATTTTCGGCGATGTATATGCGCCTTGAATAAAAATTAATCCTCCCGCTGGCATTGTTCGATTCGACTCTCGTTCCTGTCGTGACTAAATTTCATATCGGTTCCTCTTATCAGACGACCTCTCTTCTACTTCCACACCTCCCGCCCCTCTTCCTTTCATTTCCCCCTCTCTCTCACACACATACACACACACACATACACATTCATGAGATCGGCACGTGTTGCATTCTCTATCGCGAGTGCTAATTCATGTATTATATCGTTTGAATTTGTTGATATTTTTATGAATATACTCTAGTTAAAAATAAAGAAAGAAAAGGAAAAGAAAAACAAGCATACGTACAAACATATTTTTGTGTGAGAGTGCACTTGATCGATGACGATCTCGAGCATGATAAACGTATAAGAAGCCTTCAGCATGTTCAAGGTCTGCAGGGCATCGAAACGCCAAGCACCACATCCAACTCACTCGAGTAACGATGTAGGTTAGGTTCCCAGCGGTATATGTCGCAAAAATCAACATTCTCGCGAAGCCGGAGTTCGCAAAAAGTATATAAACCGGTTTGCCTCGTAAATGGCACATGAGCGTGTGAACGAGAGATAGAGATAGAGATAGATAGGTAGAGAGAGAGAGAAAGAGAGAGAGAGAGAGAGAGAGAGAGAGAGAGAGAGAGAGAGAGAGAGAGAGAGAGACATAGAAGTCAAGGAGTAGATATGTATATTTTTGTCTTTTATGTATTTTTAAACAATGTTTTTTTTTTTTTAGTGTTCCATACGTGTGTATATAATTTTAATTAATTCATATATATATATATATATATATATATATATAAAATTCGATGGAGATAAAGAACGTTCGTGAAATTATCTCACAGTAGTATTAGTTATTACACGAAACGATACGTTTATCGCATACAATCGGTATAATTTGAAAAGTACTCATTGATGGCGCTAAAATCGCCGTGATAATGTTTAAAATAGAAGTCATTAGAGATAAAAAAAGAGAGAGAAAGAGCGAGAGAGAGAGAGAGAGAGAGAGAGAGAGAGAGGGAATGAATAAAAATAAAAGGAAAGAAAAAAAATTCCCGACAACGCTGAAAATGATACCATAAGCATCGTCATCACGTTCACCGATATAATAATCGCATAACCGTGCACGTTTCATCGTCCTCCTCGTTGTCTCGCGTTGTCCATGTTTTCGCATAATATTACACGGCGAGTAAACGCAACTGCCGTGCGCGCGCGTGACGTCACTTTCTGCGTCGGCAACGTCGGCGGAAACGTAAGTTTTGCGAAGAAACACGCAGTACCGACGGCTGCTCGCGTAATGGCTGCTTGACCAAGGTCAACGTTCTCTTCGTCAATCAGACGAAAATTTGTCACGTGCATCAAAGAGAGCTTGTAACATTTGTTTTTCTTCTTATGTAGATAGATTTACATCGAATAATAACGAATGCATTTTATTCATTTTTTTTTTTTTATTTTTCTTTTTTTTTTTTTTTAATTATACCTTTAGAAATATTTTATAACAATGATATAAAAGTTATGTCGATCGATCGTTCCATAAAAAAAATCGAACGTTTGCGAAAGAAATGGCGAAAAAAATTAAAGCAAAATAAAGAGGGAAGAAAGAGAAAGAACGTGCTCATTCGAAAAAAGTAAACGATCGTTTCTTCTGTTTGATTTTTTTTACATAATAATCATCCCGTTCCCCGTCGTCCCTGTCGCGTAATGCTGACGTCAGTGGACTCAGGCGTCGCGCCAGTCAACCGTCGACGACGAAGGAATTCCTTCTCTTTGCGAAGAAAGCGTGAAGCGCCGAGAGCAACCGGCTACGCCCGATCGAAAGACAGTCGCGCGATACGAGGAGATACGACACGACGCGACATAACGCGACGCGACACGACGGGACGCGAAAGGGTGTAGAGACATGCGACACGACGCGACGCGATGCCGTCTTATTGCGAGACGGCAACGCTGTACAACGTTCCTCTCTTTTCTAGGTTCAAGGGTACGGAACGGAGATCGTTTGTCTTCTTTTTCTTCTTCTTCTCCTTATTCTTTTTGTCTTCCTACGATCTATCTACGTATATGTGTACATGTACATATATGTACGTATGTATATATGTATATAGTATGTGTATGCATGTGTATGCATGTATATGGTGTGTGTGCGGTGTATGCATGGATGATGTATGGATATTGTATGTGTATATATGCATGTACAGATGTATATGTGTATGTATGTATATATATATATATCCATGTATGTATGTATGATAGACGGAAAACAATCGGGGAGAGCCTGAGGAACATTGGGGTGCCGAGTCAGTCCGCTTTTATCCAACGGGAAACTTCTCGAACGTGCTTGCGCTTACGTGCATTCTTCCATTCCTTTTGTTATGTTGTTATTTTTGTTGTTTTTGTTTGACTTTATTTTTCTTTCGTTTCTTTTTCTATTATCATATCACGTCACGAAACCGAAGCTTTTGAATTGGCTGAATACTGTCGATAAAATAGATATAAGAAATGACGAAGCGCGAGATTTTAATTACGTTCAAATATATTGTCAATGTTTTCTTTTTTCGTTATAATTTCTTGATATTCTTTAACACTTAATATATCGTTGTTTGTACATGTAATATTACGTAGACGAGATTTTTAAAAAGGCAATAGATTGTTAGGTTTGGTGAAAAACAAGAGGAGCAGAATCAAATAACATGATATTTGATGATCCGAATGATATGGTGTATATACATATATACATATATACATGTCTACTTATATACGTATATATTTTATCTAATTTGGCTTGGCAAAATAATGAGGTCTATTAAATGAAATATGACATAAGATTATATACATTTCAAATTTAGGAGTGTGAGAGATTATAATAGTTTTCTTAATATTACGTGCATATATATATATATGCACGTAATATATATATCTACATATATATACATACATACACATATATACATACACATACATATAAATATCTATAGCAAGAAAGGCAATGCAGAGGAAAATGCAAAAATCTATGTGAAACCCTAGGTAAATCGATTCCTTTGTTCGAGTTGCACGTTATACATTGCGCATTCATAGTATAACATCTGCTTAATCGTACAATAGTCCCAGTAGAGAGAGAGAGAGAAAGAGAAACAGAGAGAGAGAGAGAGAGAGAGAGAGAGAGAGAGAGAGAGAGGAAGAGAAAGAGAGAATACGTTCCGTTGGATCCTTTATTGCGTCTCAAAGAGCACGGAGCTCAGAACTGAAAAGGGATCCCTCCAAAATCTTTAAGACGGTACAAAACATCTGTCCCTTTCCCTTTTTCGTAGTCACATAGAGAAAGAGAAGAGATTTGCGTGTGACCCCTTCCCCCCTTTTTTTTTTATCGTAAAGAGAACTCAAAAGTAGGGTTTTATTGTGATTGTCAAGTAAAACAGGAAGCACGATGACTGACATCTGCTTTACGTCACGTACTATTTCTTAAGAAATCTAAGATTGCCATGACAGAATTATTTTTAAGATCATAAGTTTGAATGAGTTCTAAAGAACGAAAAAAAATTAAAAAACCATTCGTTCTTTCTTTCAGTCCAATCGAACTAATTTATACTATTCTATCATTACACTAATTATATCATTCGAATCGAGTGATCGATCGAATTAATTATTAACTAATATAAATATTTAAGAAATAAACATGTTTAATGGCATCGTCGTAAAAATTGTTTTTCAATCGTTTAATAAAAATAAAATAACATTATTTTATAATACTATGATGACAAATATAGGCGTTATATATTAGTAAAAATAATATATTCTATATAATAATGAAAATATTCGACGCAACTCTGATCAATTCTGAATTAACAAAGGAAATCGTCAGCCTCTTTAGCTCAGTGGCAGAGCACTGGTCTCGTAAACCAGGGGTCGTGAGTTCAAACCTCACAGGAGGCAATCTTTTTTTTCTCTTTATTATTTCTTCTCGTTTTACTTCATTTGTTGGATAAATTACTATAAGTGAAATTGCGATAAGTAAGTTTATCGCGATATTTTTTCCAATTTTTATCTATCGAATCTTCGAAAATCTTTTTTTCGTTTTGTTATTCGAAAAAATAAATTCCGAGTATGATAAATAATTCCAAAGAAATTATATATATATATATATATATATATATATATATATATATATATATATATATATGATATAATGTCTAATTTTTAATTAAATAAATAAACACTTCTGGGAGTATTAAATCAATAGGAGGAAATAGAATAGATAGAAATATAGGAATAATTAAAAGGTGCCTCTTGGATACATGGCAATCTCGAATTCTGTCTGCGCACTGGAGTCTACAAATGCGAGCCACGTAACGCGAACCCGTGCGTTCTCGATATTCAAGAGTTACACTCAGCGGCGGAGGCGGAGGCGGTGGCGGTGGTGGCGGTGGCAGCAGCGCCGACGAGCAATTCTGTTTCCGTAAAATGTGTCTGCAAAGTGAAAAGGCTCGAGAAAGTAATAGCTTCGAATTTTCAAATACATATTCTTCTTTAAGCTAAACGTAAGTTGCGATTAAAAATTACAAAAAATTATGTGACATCAGCGTCAAAATAAAAGTAATTCACATTTATATCTATTCATATACGTATGTACATATGCACTATGCCTTTTTATTTTAAAAGATGACGAATGATCGATGATATTTAACATAACCTCTAATATACATACACACATACGCGTACGCACGCGCGCCTGAAGAAAAATTAACGTTTGAAAATCGAAAAGGAAAAGAAAAAAGAAAAAAGGAAAAGTAATAAAAAAATAAAAAAAAATTAATAATAATAATAATAATAATAATAATAATAATAATAATAATAACAATAACAAGTACAAGAAAAAAAAGATATCACGTAATTTCTCATTTGTTTGCGCTTTCCATGAAAAGCTTACGTCGCAGCCCAAGCTCGCGCTTCTGCAGAGCATACACGGACACGTACATACACACACAGAGATAACGTGCAACATATATGTGTACACGTAGCGATAAAGACGCATTACGGTAGCGCGTAGTAGAAACGTGAGATGTATACCGTCGTTCTCATTCACGTCGAAGCATTCGCTGCACATTCTCTCACCGCTAGTATTCCAGTATTCCACGGCGTGCTCGGGCGCCCTCGGAACTACGGGGCTTACGTGACGTGCATCGCCATCGATGGGTCTTTTGAGAAAGGCGCCTTGCCTTCCTTCCACTCCACTTCATTCCACTGTACTCCACTCCACTCCACTCCACTCCACCGACTGTTAAATTTTCTACGATAACACAGAGACTTTCTATCTCTGATTTTGCCAATTCAAAAACAAAAGATGTACTTTTTTTTTATTTTTTATTTTACTTTTTACTTATTTATTTATTTGTTTATTTTTTTTTTCTTTTTTTCAACTAAAATCTCTACAATCTCGATCTTTCTTTCTTTCTTTTTTCTTTCTTGATTTTTTTTATCTATATAAGTGCATACATTGCAAATTGTATAATATGAGATTTATGCTATATCCTTATACTACGTTATAGTATAGAGTCTGTATGTATGCATATATATATATATATATATATATATATATATATATATATATATATAGTATAAAATGGGTCGAATATACTATATATATAGTACAAAATGGTACTATATATATATATACTATATATATATATAGTACAAATATCAAATCTTCTTAAGTGGTTTTTCAAAATCAATTACTCGATATTACTAGATTTTTTAGACTAATTCTTTATTTAATTTACAAACCTTTATTTATTTTAAAAACCTACGAAATATTGGCCTACTCTTTATATATGTATATCTATAATATAATATTATACTATAGCATAAGTATATTAAAACTATTTATTAATACTAATATTTATTATAACTATCTATAAATATAGTTATATTATAATATATATTATTAAAAATATAGTATAACAAGTATATATATGTATAACTTATATTAATCAAACATTAACTTCGGAAAAAAATAAAAATCGTTTAGAGAGAGGGAGAGAGAGAGAGAGCGACCATATAAAATTTTCAGTATTTTTAATCTTTGTAGAAGACAAGTTGTATACTTGTTCGTATCACAAGATACGCGATAAAAGAGTCTTATCTGAAAGAGTAGAACGGTACGTCAGTGTCTTCCCCCTTCTACCGTATCCTTTGCCCATCTTCTTGCCTCCGACCCCTACCCCCGCACCCACCCCCTCGACCACTTTCCACACCGCGTTACGTTCCCGACGTCGCTTCATTCCCGGTCTTACTCTCCTGAGTCTTCGTTCCCGACGATGATTGAGGGGAAAATTATCGCTATCGACACGCGAAGACAACGTGACTCTTTCTCGCTCTCTATCACTCGTTCGTTCGCTCGCTCGCTCACTCACTCTCACTATCTTTCGTTGTATTTCTCTCTCTTTCTCTTTCTTTCTTTCTTTCTTGCTCCTTTTCTTACTCCTAAGGAAGCAAACTCGATCAATACAAACGTTCTTCTTTTTTTCCCATATATATATATATATATATGTACTTTTCATGTTTTCTTCATTATATGTATTTAACGGAGGAAGATTCGGGATCGGGAGAAGGGATATCGAGAGATTAATATTTATATCTTCGTCTTATAGGTTAGAAAAGAGATATCTCTATGTATGAATATATCTACATATATGTACGTATAGTCAACATAGTACTTATTTTTTATATTTATTTCTAATGCATATTTACTTGAAAAATTATTTATATTAAAATATTACGTAATATTTTAATATGTAAGAGTATAAATTATGAATTTGTTTGCTAAGTATCTGTTTTTTTCTATCTTTTTTAATCACTTTACGAAAGAATTCTTTGCAACTGACACAATAAGATAAGAAGCAACGAAATGTGCTTCGCCTTTGCGATTATCATATTATTGATAACGTTATCTATGTGTGTATATATATATACATATATATATATACATATATATATATATATATACATATATATATATATATATTATATGTTAACGTTATATTTATATATATGTAAATTTTGTTATATTCGTAAAAATGTCTTGCAAAATATCAAAATGTTTGTTGTTTATTTGTTTTTTTTTCTTTGTTATTAAAAAATCCATTTTGCAATATGTGTATGTTTGTGTGTGTGTATAACGAATAATAATGGACGAATTAATCAAATTAATGAATAATAATAATAATAATAATAATAATAATAATAATAATAATAATAATAATAATAATAATAATGTATAACGAATAATAATAGACGAATTAATTGAATTAATGAATAATAATAATAATAATAATATTTAATAAATAATAATGGAAAAATTTTCGAAGATAAAAGTATAAAGAATAGAAAAACAAAAATAAAGAGAAGAACACAAAAAAGAAACTGAAAGAAAACGTTTTTGGTCCGATACGATGGAGAAATGTCGTGTGATCTTTTACAAGATGACATAAATATTTATAGGACGAAGAGCAAAAGTTACGATTTCACTCACGAAATATTCACACTGGCCTCTGTCACCCCGTCAAAGCCGATAAAATATATGGATGGACACATACTAGAAGGAGGAATAGTGTGTATAAACCGTATCGACGTAATATACGTGCGATATTCTATCAGCTGCATTAGTAAATAACATTTCAGCTTATGGCCGCAGCTGTCGATGATAATACGTATAACCGTGCGTTTCCAAGTTCTCTTACCTCTTTATCGTAACTCCCATCTATCACCACCCCCAACTCCAACTCCAACTCCATCTTAATCTTATCCCCCCTTACCTCCATTCTTACTGTGATGTGCATTCTGATTGTTAAAATGTTATATTTTTTCGGATTGTTGCCTTTATTTTCGCGAACGAATTATAACGAATCGAAACGCAACTACTTAATAAATACGTTTCATGGTACTTTGTTTTTAAAAGGTAACGTAAGAAACAATATGGCGCGCATAAAAAGATATACACATTTAAAAACGCACAAAAGATGACGAGACAACGACGACGACAACAACGACGACAACAACGACGACAACAACGACGACAACAACGATGACAACAACGACGACGACAATAACTACAACGACGATGACGATGACGATGACGATGACGATGACGATGACGATGATGATGACGGTGACAATGACAATGACGATTCACCTTTTACAAGAGATGCAAAAGAAAAGAAGGAAGAAGAAGTTGACCTTGAATCCGCAGCCTTGCTCCGCTCGATGTGGGAAGAAAGAAAGAGTACGAATGAAATGATTTCGCAAATAGCATCGTTGCGAAGAGTAGCACGAGAAATTTACTCTCCTTTAATGTGTACAAAAGGGAAAGAGATAGAGAGACAGACAGACAGAGAGAAAGAGAGAGTACAGTACTTTAGAGATTCTAATTCCTGAGTGATGTTTCTTCTTACCATTAACTTTTTCTGATACATGAAAAGGTGTCAGCAAAACATGAAAAAAAGTCAGCTTAAAAATAGAAACCTATTGCAAGTGATTGGTCATCTCTCTTTCTCTCTCTCTTTCCCCTCTCTCTCTCTATGTATCTATCTATCTATCTATCTATTTATTTCTGTCCATCTGTAACTGTTATTATATATTTCGTAAAAGGAAAAAAACAAAAACAAAAGAAGTTGTATAATGTCGCAAATAAACGCGCGATTAACGGCAGACGGACGGGCAGACGGATGGACGGACAGACGAACGGACGAACCCACAGACCGGTAGCTTTGTTTCGCTATATGTAGAGAGAAGGGGGGAGTAAGAGAGAGCCACTCATCCAGCAAGTGAGAAATGACAGCACAGGAAGAATGCATAATCGCGTCACGTTTTCATTATCCCATTCCTAACACGTGACTGCAAATACTTGTTTGTACTCATAACTCATGATGCATTCGGTCTAGTGCATACATGTGTTCTAGTACCACGTGTCTTTTTCTCTCTATCTCTCTCTTTCGGTCTCTGTCTCTTTCTCTCTCTCTCTCTCTCTCTCTCTCTCTCTCTCTCTCTCTCTCCTTGTGAAAAAGAAAAAAGAAAAACAATAACAAAACAGAAAAGGAAAGGAAAACAGACTCAAGAAATAAAAGAATTAGAAGAAGAATGAGTATATATTATTCGCGTTTGGTAAACACCTTTAAAGACAACGGAATAATTTCAAATATACGAATTTATTATCGGTCGTTCATGCTTTAGACTCTCATGATTCTTTCATCGTTCCTCAAACTTCATTTATTATTAAAATCGAATATGCTCCGATATTCGAATAGTTGAATATTCAATGAATTCTTATAAAATTGATTTGTCGAAAAAATGGGCGTAATTCAAAGGATATATATACTTATTTATTTATTTATACATATACATATACGTACAAAGTACAATGTGTATACATATACATATGTACTTTATATATATTGTATTTGTACTGTATGTACTGTATTTATTGTGTTATATTTATATATGACTTAAGTTTTTTTTTTATATAAAACGCGCGTATTCACGCACAAAAATACCTATACACGCGCGCGCACGAGCGCACACAAGGAAAAGAAAAACGATAAAATATTTCACTATCATTGAGAGGATTAGTCATCGCTACTAACCCACATTTATGATATAGACCGCTTTTATAACGCTTCCTTGAGTAAAGGCACCCATCTGTTGAGGCACCTGACTCGATTCACCTGCCGCAGGTACGTCGTTACGTACACGAGCTGCCTGCCTGCCAGCTAGCCTACCTATGCCTGGCCGTCTGCTCGACAACCCGGCTGGTTTCGTCAGGTGCTTCTTCCTTTAATATCGCCCACTGTGCTTAAGAACAAAGAAAACCTTCGATGTCTCCTCTTAGAAGACTATATTACGATACGATAGAAAATTTTGTTAAAATATTTTTATTTTTAACTTCTTATTAGAATTGTTCATTAAAATCCAATCATCGTCTATTAAAATCCAATTTCAATCAATTCTACTAACGTTGCTTCTTTTTGATATTATTACTGCAAAGTGGTAAATATAAAAAAAAAAATATTCATATAAATACACCTCTTTCTTTAACGATCAATATTACGATCGCAAAATACAGTTGGCAATAATTAAGATTACGGCATATACTAGCGTATAAAAGTATACAAGATATATCAAAGATATCGAATATATATACATATATATATTCGAGAACCCATGCGTTATTATTTTATATCATTGAATATAACCAATTAAAATTAACTGGACCAGAAAAGGTTTACAAAGTTATTTCCAACGCATCGTCTGGATCATTGTCGAGTCCCTGTGCAATTTCTCACTGTGCGGAGGAAAAACGTGCCTAAGATGTGTTGTTACATGAAGAAGAAGTATAAGAAAAGTAAGAAAAAGAAGAATAAGAAAAGAAGGAGAGAGAGAGCGAGAACGGACTATATCGTTGTGCGGGTGAACGGAATGGGAATGAGAGAAAGAAAGATGGAGCGAGTCGCGTAAAAACGTCGTCCGATGGAGGAGGTACGTTTTTCGAATGAAGAGAGTGAGGGAAAGAGAGAGAGAGAGGGAGGGAGGGAGGGGGAGAGAGAGAGAGAGAGAGAGAGAGAAGGTGTGGTGAGTCGAGGGAGACGAAGTTTGCACGCGGCGCGGAACCAACCGGTCGTTGCGCGATTCGCGAATGGCGGGGAGAATGACAGTGGAAGAGTGGTGGATACATACGGAAAGAGAGAGAGGGGGAACAGCAGCCGGCCGAGCGTCGAACCAACGGCTACACGCGAGCGATGTCATTGTGCGTCGCCGAGTCGTCGTCGTCGTCGTCGTCGAGCGTGTGCATCGTTGATGTGTGGATGGGATGGTTGCGTTCGACGAGGAGGTCAGGCAAGAGAGAGGGGGAAGGAGTGAGACTGGTCGAGCCACGTTGCGTGCCTTTTCTCCTTCCCGCTACTCTCCGGTGTAGTCGCTCTTTCGAGCTTATAAGATGACGTCACGTTAGTCATGAGAAAAGCTGTAAGGGAGAGAGGAGAAGAGGAGGGAAGGGGGGTAGGGAGAAAGAGACGAAGACGACGACGACGACGACGACGACGACAGAAAGAACGACGAAGCGTAAAAGAGGAGGGTTTTGTAGAGCGTACCCTCTTCTCCCCCAGAGACAAACGAGGTGATACCTAACCAAAACGCCATGCAAGATGTTGGTTTGCACGTGAAACCTAACAGGAGCGCGAGAGCTGTCTTCGATTTTCCATCCTTCTCTCATCCTTTTCTTTTTCTCTCAAACTATATGCCGTTTGATGCCTTCTTTCCCTTTCCCTTGCGTTTGTTTACAAACACACCTGTAAACTCGGTCGAATATATGACAGCATAGTTGTAACATTCCTTCTTCCCTCCTCCGGTCAGCGTCACGGATAAAGAAAAGAACGAAAGATAAGAAAAGAAGAGGGAAAGATAAGAAAGGAAAAAGACAGGACGATTGAAAAAGAACGTTATTGCAGTTTGTTATCGTTTCCTTTCGAATCGTTCTCTAGAAAGAAGATATGCAACAACGCAAGAAGCCACTATCTCAACGAGCGGCTGAGCGGCGAGCGGCGCAATGCCTGTTATATTACTTTCGTTTTCTCCTGACGCTACGTTTAACGACGCCATCTTGAATGATGGCGGCGAACCGCTGCGACGGCGGCGGCGATATGGTGGTGGTGGATTTTTCTGGCTGTTCCTCGTGGTAAAAGTCAAAATGAATAATTCGTGTATAAAGGTTTGTTTTAACAATACATACTCAAGGAACATAATTCAATTCAGGATAATGAGAGAATTGTCTATTATCGAGTAAAACTATTAATGTCTATCTTTCTCTCTCTCTCTCTCTCTCTCTTTCTTTCCCCTCTCCTCAAACCTTTCGTTGTCGTCCTCGATACGCTGCATTGTCACGCCGTGACATCGCAGAGCGCATAACGTAAACGTAACGTATGTAACGTACGACACCGTGCCATTGTCGCGCGCCAATGTAACAACAGCTCGTATGATCGGACCGACAACGCGTCGCGTTTTTAGCCGTGACTGCTTACGGAGATCGACCGTCGTATTCGTGACGTCATCGTATTGTAGTTGCTAGTAGGTTGCCTACCGAATTAGGTCGACGTTGTCGGACGAGCGTCCGTTCGTTGTGCTTTTTACTACATAAATATATGTATATATATATATATATACACGTACATACGTACGTACTTACATACATATATACGTAGTTCACCAATGCAGATGATCAACGTGAACGATCGTACGACATAAAACTCTTTCAAAATCACTAACCTCAACTACGTTGATCTAATAGCCGTATGAAAAGAAATAAAGAAAAAAAAAAAAAAGAATAAAAAAGAATTAGTAATTTTCATCAAGCAGATGATCTTTGCGAAGTTCTACGTTGATCAAACGAAAAGGCGAAAGGCGTGGGTCGTAGAAAGAAACAGGAAGAGAACGTACGCTCTACTTGGCTCGATAGTCATCGGTGCTTTCGCAACGAATAACGAATGCAAAAAAAAAAAGAAAAACAAAGAAAAGAAAGATTTGAAATCGGACGAATCGAATTAACAGACAGGAATTGATGTTGATAATAATAATAATAATAATAATAATAATAATAATAATAATAATAATAATAATAATAATATTAATAATAATAATAATAATAATAATAATAATAATAGTAATAACAACAATAATAATAATAATATCCTTCGCGCTTTTTCTCCTCGCGTTTGTCGCTAGCCGTTCGTACCGACGATACGAGGCCAAGGACAAGAGCAAAGGGGGACAGGGTTGATACTCGAAACGGAAATCTCATTAGCAACGTTACATCTAACGATCCGACTTTGCATTCGTGCTAGAAAAGCATGATATATATATATATATATATATCACGCTTTTATATATATATATATATATGAGAGATTCAGAATGAGAGAGAGAGAGAGAGAGAGAGAGAGAGAGACAGAGAGAAAGAGAGAGAGAAGGAAGAGTCGTCGGGATGGTATTCGAGCGATAGGTACAAGAACCTCGGCGGGAATAACCTAACGCAACCCCAGGTCAATATCGCGTCGAGATCCTTGAAGCAGCGGCGACGTTTTCGACGGTGATAGTAGCACGAGTCGTCGCGGTTCTACCAGAAGGTTAGTAGTGAACGACCGGATTGATTTTCTCCGGCCGGCTTGCACCGTGACGTGACGGAACGGTATTATCTCTCCCTCTACCCGCCACACCCTCCTGCGCCACCGCTACTACCACCTCCATCACTACTACCATCGTCGTCGTCACCACTACCACACCACTACTACCACTACCACTACCACCACCACCCGGTACGCGGAGTCTCCTGAGGCGCTTTTCCATGAGAACCAAACGAACACAAGGGTAGACTGCTGCTGTTGCTGCTGTGCTATTGCCGTTGCCGCTGCTTCTGCTTCTTTGCCATCGTCTCTATCCACATCTCTCTTCTCCTTCTTACTTGTTTCTACTACACTCTACGACATTGCTTGTGGTTCGTCATCGCTTCGAACGTCGGAGGAAGGAGAGGGAGAAAAGAGAGAGAGGGAGAGAGAGAGAGAGAGAGAGAGAGAAGAGTAGAGTAGAGTAGTAAATCGATACCGTCAACTGAATCACGGCATTACGTATCTTTTCCTTTCTCTCTCTCTCTCTATATATATATTATATATATATCATATATATGTATGTATGTATGTATGTATACATCTCTTTTTATCTATCTACATAGAAGTAAATATCTCTACGAAAGACTCAACAGCAAAGTTCGATTTTAACGGAAATCGTTGACGAACTATAGACCAACGACGCGACGACGACGACCTAGGAACGACGCAATCCAGAAGCTTCGTACTATCAGGCAACGCTGCTCGTACTTCTATCGCTACGTTGCCACGTTTTGCGCCGGTGACGTCACGAGACGCACTAAGAATCATGCGAGAGTACGTAAGGACAGCCGGTGGCGGCTTGCCTGAAGTACGACTCGACTTCATACTATATACATTCACACTGTATATACATTCATACGTTGAAGCTCGACTCTATACGCTTGTACGAAAAACAAAACAAAAGAAAGAAAACAAGAAAAAAACAATAAAAGAGAAAAAGGAGGTAAAACGATGCTCTCTCTTCGGGTTGAGCTCGATCCTAACCGATTAAAATCTTTATCTGTGTTATCTTATGTTACTCCACTCTCTTTTTTTTCTTTTAATCGTGTTTCTTTGTTTCTTTTTTTCTTTCTTTGTTTTTCTTTTCACTCTATCTCGAATCGCGTCGTATCTGTTACACGGAGTTACGTCACACAAGACGAGATAACACCGATGTTTGTTTCCTGCATAATACTTGCAACGGCATTTTAGATTTCTATGTCATTTATCTTCGTGTTTTTCGTTAATATTATTGAAAAAAGAAAAAAAAAGAGAAAAAATAGGATGGGATGATCTTTCATTCTCTCTCTCTTTCTCTCTCGATTAAATCGATCACCCAAACAAACTTTACGAACAACGAGTTATTCATTTTCGTCGTTCGTCTGGCGATTAGTCCGTCTCGACGAAACCGGAAGGAATTCATTCCGTGAGATGCATTTACGTTGATAAAAAAGGATGAAAAAAAAACAGGAAAAAAAATATAAGAGAAAAGAAAAGAAGAAAAAAACAGCAGCCCATCGTTGGTCTGCCCCTATGCGAAATGTAGTGACCCAGTGACACGCAATGGGAAACGTGCTATATACATACGTATGTACATACATACATATTGTATACACACACATATATATAGTGCCTTCTATAGAAGTTAACTTACTCTACGACGGGACACGGTTCGACAAGTAGCTTCTGTTGTTTCCTGCAACTAAACTCGTCGACTCGGGTGGTAGCGGGGGAGAATGGGAAAGATGAAGCGGGATGGGGTGGGTTGGGTTGGTTGGTGGTTGGTACGATTCCGTATATGCATATTCGCAAAATTCATAATATTATTACACATCATCATTTCACCATATTATAAAAAAAAATGGGAGAAGTAATGTTACTTTTTGATACTATGCGTAACAGGTTGGTTCATCGGACATTTTCAAGAGAAAGATGAAAAGAAAGAAATAGCGAAATAGAATAGGGTGGTAAAGATGGGTTGATAAAAAATGGTGGTAAAGTTGTAGAGGGTGGACAAAGGTAGGTAAAAGTAAAAGCGTAAAATGACGATAAGAATTTTCTAGGAAAGGGAGAAGAAAGAATGCGTGAGAGGTGCGAGGCATGGAGGTGGGTTGTATGAAACTAGAGACTATCAGGAATCTCTCTCTCTCTTTTTCTCTCTCGATAGAGAAAAGGCAAGAAAATTGTGTTGGCACGTTGATCCGCGTTTAAAATCGGCTCTGCCACTGTTGTTTCCTCCTCTCAAAGCGAATCCAATATCTCGCACGTGCTCGAGTTATCCAGAGGTCAAACCAAAATTATCGATCGGTTCGACGGGCGACCGTGTGTATTTGTGTATGTGTATATGTATGTACGTAAGTACATACGGCTTTTATACGGTTCGAAACGCGATTTCGACGTTGATTCAGCCTTCGGCCTCTCTCGTTTATCACAACTCGTTTCGAGTCTTCTGAAGATAAGCGTCCCCGTGCGATTAAGTTATACTCTTTCTTGCTAACTCTTGCGATAACCATGAAAATGGACTATGTAAGAAGCGCGAGTAGTAGCTCCCTAGATCTCTCTTTCTCTCTCTCTCTCTCTCTCTCTCTTCCTCTCCTTTCTTTAGTTGCGATCTTCGCTTTTAGCAGCTCTAATATTATGATAAATAAAACCGCGTGTACATACATATACGTATGTCTTTCTCTGTGTTAATATGTGCGTGTGTGTAAGGAACGAGAGGATAAAAACACATGTCGACGTCGAACGATCCTTCGTTTATTTACGTCGTCACGAAACGAGTAAGAAAGAGGTAGGGGGAGGGATGAGGTAGCAGCAATGGATTGAGAGAAGGGTCAGAGGGGGACAGGAAGAGAGGCGTTCGAGAGGGATATTATCGGCCTCCTTCTCCTCTTCCTTCTCCTTCTTCTCTTCTACTTCTTTTTCTTCTCTTCGATTCTAAACAGTATACAGCTGCCAGCAAAGTTTCTTCCTTACGCGCGATACCGTATCGCTGCGAACGAGAGAGAGCGGCGGTAATAGCAATAGCACGTCTTCGACGAGGAAATTTTCATATATTGCTAACTTGTTCTACGTTATGATGTCACATACAGAGGGTGATGTCATTCAAAACGAACCGATGACGGACATTTATACATATTTCGTGGAATATTCCTTCCGGAAAGGATCATTTATATACTTGAGAAGAGAGAGAGAGAGAAAGAGAGAGAGAGAGAGAGAGAGAGAGAGACATTCAATTTGTATATGTATATATTATTTGTATGATATATATGATATGTACATATTTATGTATATATATATATATATATATATATATATATATATATGTATATATGTGTGTGTATTGTGACAAAAAAGAAAAAAAACGAAAAATGCGCAATTGCATAATTTCGAGAATTCTCAACTCATAAGGTTTGCAATAGCATAGAAAATGATAACGCGTGGTCTGATGAATGCATTCTATCACAACGAAGTTCCAATCTCCATTGATCGTTATCTATCTCGTTCTTCTTATCGACGAAGGAAAAAAAAAGCAAATAAACGATCGCGCCACTCGTGAATGTAATCAGAATGATGATACTAATCAGTGTTGTTTATAACAGAGAAAAAGAGAAAGAAAATAAGAATGAGAGATTATCTCAAGGAAAAATAAATATATAAGGTTTCGTTCGTTCGTGTCTATTATCTGGATGAATCGACGTATATTACGTTTTGCAAGCTAACAGAATATTATATATATATATACAAATTTATTACAATCCAAAAGAATAAATAAAGCAGAGAGAGAAAGAGAAAGAGATAGAGAGAGAGAGAGAGAGAGAGAGAGAATAAGAGAGAGAGAGAATAAGAGAGAGAGAGAGAGAGAGAGAGAGAGAGAGAGAGAGAGAGAGAAAGAGAAAGTCGTCAAAGACTCAAAGGAAAAAGTAATAACCGATGGATTTTAGGAGTTTTTCTCGAGCGTGTAAAAGACCTCTTCTCTCGAAAAGAAGTCTGGTGAGGAAATGCGCATGCGCATTATTGTATATCGCGTCGTTTCTTGTAACCCCTCTTTCTATCTCTCTCTCTCTCTTTTTCTCTCTCTACATTATCAACAGCAGCAATAAGCATAGCACGGCGCAGCATAGCATAATATAGCATAGCATAGCATAGCATAGCATAGCATAGCATAGCATAGTATAGCATAGTATAGCATAACATAGTATAGCATAACATAGTATAGCATAGCATAGCATAGCATAGCATAGCATAGCATAGCATAGCAAAGCATAGCAAAGCATAACATAGCATAGCATAGCATAGCATAGCGTCGCATCGCATCGCATCCTTCGTATCCCGGTCGTGTGTGGTGCCGGCTACGTGTCAGCCTAGGGCGCTTGCTGGCGCGCCTGCGCCTCTTTGCGATTATGACGTCACAGAATGTGACGCCATAGCGCCCGATTGGCGGAGAGCGCGTCGTACTCGCGTAGCGTCGCGTTTTGCGTCGTGTCGTGTCTCATCGCGTCCGTCTCGTCTCGTTTCGTTGCGTCGTCGTGTCGTCGTCGTCGAGTCGTGGACCGGTCCGACGAGGTGGGTCGCCGGTTAAGCGCGAACGTTCCACGAGTTTAACAAGGAGAAGAGGGGAGCCGCGCGCATGCTCAAGGGAACGAACTGAGGAGAGCAGAGAAGAAAAGAGAAGAGTGGTGGAGTGGTGGAAGGGAAGGGAAAGAGGGGGTGAGGCGAGCAGGGGTTAGAAACGGTGAAAAGAATCGCTAGCGCGATTCGCAAACGGACTCACTCTCTCGTGTAGCTGCGCGCGTCGAGTGAGCGAAAGAAGAAGAGGATAGTAGTGGCGACGACGACGGCGACGGCGGTAACTGTGCGCCGGCGGCAGCGGTGGTAGTGGGGGAGGTGACAGTGGCAGTAGTGAGGAGTAGGAGAAGAGGAAGACAGAGAGCGTGCGCAGCGCACGACAGCGTCGGCGACGCGTGGTGGTAGGGGTGACGAAGGGAGCGGGGATTGTTCGGAGGAAGCGACACCCGTAGCTCCGCTTTACCGCCGCATTCTCGAGCGTTCGTCTCCGTTCGTCTCGTCGTCGTTGTCGGCGTGTAGTAGCACCAGCGGCAGAAGCAGAAGCACTAGGAGTACCACTACTACACCAGCAGATCAGTAGGAGTAGTAGTAGTAGTAGTAGTGCCCAGTATACAGAAGCACTAGGCAACATAGCAATCGGTGTGCGACGCGGTCTACGCACGTACTATCCGCCCGCGCCCGCGCGCGCGCGCTCGCTCGCTCGCTCTGTTCGCAAACTCGTGTTATAACCACGTATTGCTACTCTCCGTTGGTCTGTGTTTTCATTGTTCTCTCTTCCCTCCCCCCTCTTCGCACGTTCCTTTTGCTATTTTTTTTGTTTGTTTTTTCTCTTTTTTCCCTAGTGGAAGATCACTTTTTCTTCTGCTTCGCGAGCTCGTCATCGTCATCGTCATCGTCATCGTCGTCATTATCTCCTCTCTCTCTCTCTCTCTCTCTCTCTTATTCCGCCATTAATTTTTGGCGGTTTGTGTTCGTGAAAGAGAGATAGAAAAAAAAAAAAGAAACAACTTCCCCCACCCTGTCTTTACTGGTTTTGATAGTAATTTTTTTCTTACTTACTGTCGACAATCGGGCAGTATTCGTCGCGTTCTTCGTGCCACCGATTCTCCACAACGGCTAGTGATCCACGCTCGAAAGGAGAAGAGAACAAAGAGAGCAGCCAGGAGAAAAGGAAAGAGAAAAAGAGAGAGAGAGAGAGGAGAGAGATCGAGCCGTTTGGAGTGGGAGGGAGAGAGATCGAAGTGACGTTTCCGTGGGAGTTCCTTCTCGAACAGAGGTGGAATCCTTTCGCGAGTGCGTAGTGTGCGCGTAAAGAGGGTTCTTCGTGTTCGCTGCTCCCTTCTAACGTATAGAACGGGTCATGCTCTAGATACGGTTTTCTGTGAGTTACTTACTTAACGTGTTCAACAAGAAAATTGTATCCGACCAGAGTTCGTCGAAGACTAGAGGAAAACCTAGTAAGACTTATATTATAACAGAAGGACAGAGAAACAGAGGAAGAGAGAGATAAAGAGAGAAAGAAAGAAAGAAATAAGGAAGGAAGGAAGGAAGGAGCGAGAGGAAGAGAGAGATAAAGAAAAAAAGAGAAGAGAAGAGAAAAAGACGGAGGAGTGAAAAGGAAAGCGAAAAGTGGATGTGAGTAGTGATAGGAAAAATAAAAGGAGGGAGAGGAGTGTGCTGTGTGCGTGTGTGTTGTCTGTCTCTCTCTCGCTCGCTCGCTTGCTCGGTTGCTCATTGTGGCACGAGTTTTCGATATCGCTGGATATATCGAAAAGTCGTCAAAATGATGGGAAAGAGAACGCAGTGTTACTTGTGCGACCTACCCAGAATGCCCTGGGCAATGATCATGGACTTTTCCGAGCCGGTATGCCGTGGATGCGTTAATTACGAGGGAGCCGACAGAATAGATTTAGTATTAGAATCGGCAAAACAATTGAAAAAGGCTCATGGTTTCCAAGATGCCAGGCCGTCCGCGTCTAAGGGTTATAGATCGGCCGGTCATACGGAACACAATGGTGGGCCGAATTTGGACGTTCTATCGATACAGAACGCCGGTCAGACACACTCGAGGCATCACAATATTGCCGCAAGTTACTCCCAGTTGCATCACAGGAACTCTATAACGGAATTCAATTCCGGTAATACTAGACAACAAATATCAAGACAACACGAGGACGGTCATGATCTCGGTAATGGATTGAGAGGGAACAACGTTAGAATTCCTAACGCCCACCTTGCCGCTGTCGCCCATCACGTGAGCCTAGGTCATAACAGAGGTATGTCGCAATTGAAGCGTGGCATATCGGCGATAGATGAGGACGAACACACGGAAAAAAGGTTATCGTTGGAGGATCAACATCCGGTAAGGCCGCCTCTAACGAGGGGCGACTCTTTGCCCGCCGTCAGTTTGGCCGTTAGCTACGTTCACGATAGAAACAAGGAGAAACACCCTGTTAGGGCGCCGAGCTTTGAAACCGCGACCACGTTCAAGGCCAATGGTGAGTCTCCCTGTCAACGTCCTCGCGCCTATCCTCTCTCTTTCTCTCTCTCTCTCTCTCTCTCTCTCTCTCTCTCTCTCTCTCTCTCTCTCCTCACCAATCTTTTCCCCCATCCGCCACCTCTCTCTACTTAGATAGCTAACTAAATACTACTATTATTACTACTACTCCACTACTACTACCACTATTACTATTACTATTACTATTACTATTACTCTCTTTCTTATTACAATCTTTTGTTCGTACTTTACGACCATTACTTTTTTCTCTCGTTCGTCCTCGTATCTTCTTCGCTCCCTTTTTAAAATTTCCTGCCCAACTCTCCACCTACCTCTTGTTGCGCTATCTTATTTTCAAATGCTTCTTTAATGACGTATTATAGAAATCTTATCAAGACCGACGATTCTATTTTTAGAATTTTATGGTATATATATATGTATATATGGTGTGTGTATGTATATGTATGTATATATGTATGTGATATACCTGGGACCTCTCGACATGGCCATATGCTACGTAGAAGAAAGAGAGAAATAATAACTACATAGAACGCAAGTATGTCGAGAGACACGCGTGTGCTGCTGTTGCTGCTGCTGCTGCTGCTGCTACTAGAGGAGAGAATTCTCAGAGGAATCGTTCTAAAAGTCCCTCGTGTGCGTGCGTGCTCTCTCTCTCTCTCTCTCTCTCTATCTCTCTTTCGTATTTATACTTCCCCTTACTCCTTCTTTAATTTCATTTCCCTCTTCCCTCTCTTTCATCGGAACTCTTAACCATCTTCGTCTTCATGTTATCATCGTCCTTTGTTGTTGTCTTAGTCGTTATCTTCTTCATCGTCATCATCATCTACGTTTTAACAATCTTCATTTTAATTGTTGTCTTCGTTTTAGTTGTCTTCGTCTTCGTATCGTCTTCATCGCTTCGTAGTGTTGTACATATGCGGCAGTCGTCCAAACGCGTATAAAAGAGGCGTACGTCGAGCACGTGATAGGACGACCGTAAAAGATACACCGAGTATTCTCTTTCTCTTTCTGTCTTTCTCTCTCTTTCTCACTTCGTGTTGTGACGTCCAATAGGGTGACGTCACGATGTATATTTAGAACCAATGAATGAGACCGGTGTCTCGCTCGATATACGAATCTTTTTGGCCACGGAATATATTATGTATACATACATACACTTATAACACACACACACACACACACATACACACATATATACACGACAGATTGCGTGAACGAAATGACAACCCTTCGACGCCGATATATCGAATTAACTTTTATCAGGTTGCAACTTTATTATCTTTATCAGTTCGTAATCATCCGCTCAATTCATCAAGGATTTCAAGATTACTCTGTTTTTGTCTCTTTTGTCTTACGATAATGTTATAATAATTTTTATGTCAAATAATTTCTTTTTTTTTTCTCTCTCTTTCTTTTTTAACCAATGGTACAGAAATGAATTTTTTTGTTTTGTTAAAAAAAGTTTCTCAAATTATTTCTTTGTTTTTTTTTTTTCTTTCTTATCTTCCTCAATATCGAAAAACAATAAAATTCTGGTAAATAATATATCGAATAGAGAAAGAGGGAGGGGAATGCATTTTTGAAACCCAGAGTCAACATTTTTCGAATACAATATTTCGTGCTTAGCGATGATGGAAAATACATTTGACGGCAATACGTGTAGGGTAGTAAGTAGTTGTGTGGTAGTAGAGGACGCGCCAGAAACAGCTCCACATCTCGCTCGCTCTCTCTCTCTCTCTCTCTCTCTCTCTCTCTCTCTCTCTCTCTCTCTCTCTCTCTCTCGTATACCCTGATATTTTGCCGGTCTCCTCCTGAGTTGGGATAACTGTAATGCGGCCTCCTTTTCTTGCGCTCGTTTCGTAGTGCGTCCAGCGGAGTCGAAACAAACCGAGTATAGCCGAACAAAACCGAAACGGGCCGTAGTAATCGCGGAGGGAGCCTCGGACTCATTGACGCGCGCGCGAAAGCAAAGAAAAAACGGTGCTTCGTTTCCTTCCTGTGGACCGAAAATTTAACAACCTTGTACTTAGTCTCACTTCCGGCTAGTATGCAATCTGCTTTCACAAAAAAAAAAAAAAGATAAATAAAATAAAATGGGAAAAGAGGAAAAGAATTCTTTTTCTTTTTAAAATTAATTTTTGAAAATCAGTGATACAATTATTATTATTATTATTATTATTATTATTATTATTATTTATTATTATTATTATTATTATTATTATTATTATTATTATTTATTATTGTTTTTACTTTTTCCTTTTTTATTTGAAATATATTTTGACATTTGGCAATCAGAAGGACAATTTGAGAGCTATGACTTTTAGAAAAGTTTGACTTATAAAAAGTTATCGATGTGTGTGTTTGTGTGTGATATAGATTATTACATATAATATGTAACTATAATGAATATATATATATATATTATATGTAATATTAAATACATGTAAAGGAGAGGAAGTTCCGTTATATAGCTCATAATCGACCTTTCTCTCTGTTAGTGCCTTTTAAAATCGTATATATATCCTTGTGACACAATACTACCCACATTAGTGTTAGCATGAAAATACTCTGATCCCTTTAACTTCTTTCTTCTAAATGTCACAGATTATACACGATTGAAGGGAACTAACGGTTAATGCCTTTATCTTGATCCACAAACATTCTTATTTACTATTTGGAAATTATAATTTCTAGTTCGAAGGATAGAATTTGTATCTACGTATGCACATACATACATACATATATATATACATACATGAATACACGTCCTATCGATTAAAATAGATCACCAGCTGGCGAAGATCGTGATCTGGAAATAAACATGGAACGTGAGAGTATCTTTAAGATCGAAAAGATTTTCTCTCTCTCTCTCTCTCTCTTTCTCTGACAATACAGACACGTATATTAGTATATTGCATTGTTTAAAGTCGAATAAAACATTTCTGCCTAATTAATACTTAATACCAATTTCCGAGATAAATAAACAAAATAAAAAAAAAATATATATATATAAATTGTTCAACATTTTAATATTTTAAAAAGTTTATTAGATCGATCGTAATACACACACACACACACACACATATTAAATAAAAATGAAAATAAAAATAAAAAAAGAGCCAGGGAGAAAGAGAGAAGAGGTTGAGAGACACTTAACGATGTTGCTTCTCGTGCCCTCTACGTCATCATGGTTGGGACGTTGTAAGCAGTTGCGTGCGTGCGTGCGTGCATGCATGCATGCATGCATGCATGCATGAGTGCGTGCGTGCGTGCGTCCGTGCGTGCGTGGCAAGAGCAGCCAGAGCAGCAGGAGCGTACGATTAGAGTGAAGGAGGTGGGGCGAATTGAGGGAAGGGGTGCAGTCGTACGTCCCTTCACGTCCCGTGGTGGGAATGTACTTTCGAAACAAGGCCGCTACTACACCACCGATAATCCGTTCATTCGTTCGAATATCGCCGGCGATGACTGCGTCGACGTCGACGACGACGACGACAAGTAGGATAACGAGAACGGCACCTAGGAGTAGGAGTAAGGGAGGAGGGAATCGAGGGAGAGGAACGAGGACGACGGTGGCGACGCAACCGACGCTCTTCGCGTCGAGCGTGACTAAGCCTTCGACGCCTACGTGCGTGATGCGATCTTATGTATGTGTGTATATATACGATGTATGTATTTATACACAACACACACTTAATGAGATACGCACGCGCTTTTTCCTCTTTACTTCGTCTCTCTTTCTTTATCTCTCTCTTATCTGTTACTATTCCTCCTTTTCCTCTCGTAATAGCATCGTTGATCTTTCGCATCTTCCACTCGGTTGAATCTTCGTTTCTACGTAAGAATTGTAAAGGGAGATATAGATAGATAGATTGATAGGCAGTAAAAAAAGAGAGAGAGAGAGACAGAGAGAGAGAATCGGGTGACTCTCTCTCTCTCTCTCTTTCTACTGATCTCTCCCTCTCCTAACGTCTTCTCCATCCTTCCTATCGAAGTCGTCATGGAAAAGTACTAGTCACACGTCTTCTTTATGCTTCATGAGGCGCTCCTGTTATTCCACAATGATCGTTTCTAATCCCGCAAATCTTTTCTATATATTTTTTTTGTATATATATATATATATATATTTTCTTTTTTTTTCCTTTTTCTTCTGCTTTTTTTTCTTTTTTTTATTTTCTCTTATTTTATTTTTTTCTTTCTTTTTCTTTTCCTCTTTTTTTACTTCTACAAATCACCGCAAATCCTTTTTATAAATTTGCATTATATTTGTTTGAATTATTATTGTTAGATTTTTTATACGTTCTATGTAATATTTTTAAAATTAATCTTGAAATGTTCTTTCTCTTCTTTTTCTTTTCCTTCTTTTCTTTTCTTTGTTTTTTATTTTTTACGATGCTTTTAACATAATTAGTATTGCCGTTAAAGATATAAGAAATAGATAGGAACAAATTATTAGCGTTTCGCTGACCTTACTTAACGTATGCATTTATCTACGTTCCACATTTCGAGTGGGTATCACACAATGAAATCGATATTATTCGATCGAGAGTTTTAATGATGAAGTCCTATGAGAAAGTGAATGTTAAAATGAACTCGCGTAGGAATTAATTAGTTTTATTAATAGTCACCGATCCAGTGTGTAACGCTTGATGAAATAATAATCGTATTTCTATCTGATTTGTACTGTTAAATGTTCTTGTACTGTTTTATATTTGTATTTCTTTATTATTATTATATTATTCTTTTTTTTTTTTTTTATAAGAAAATGGTTGTCTAAGTAATTGTATAAGAAGACATGCAATTTAATTCACTGTTACTTTGACTTTATTATATAGATGATATATATAGTATATATATATATTTAATATATATATATATATATGATTTACAGTTGCTTACGTTGGCTCGTCCATTCCGTTGGCACCTGCAAACGTAGCAGCAAATGGCGGAGGATCTCCTCTTCGTCCTAGAACGAGTCCTCCGCCGCCACCTCCACCAACGCAAGAAAGTCCTAACGATAATCCACAAAATAATCATCATCAGGTAAAAAGTCTTAAAATAAATGATTTTACGTATGAACATTGAGAAAAGAAAATCTCTTAAGAATATGTCTGATCTTATCAAAGTCGCGGTTTACTTTTGTAGGGATCGACGAACGGACCTTCACCGATGGCCGCCTTGATGTCTGTTGCCGACAATCTGACGT
Source organism: Vespa velutina (assembly GCF_912470025.1). Taxonomy (NCBI): domain Eukaryota; kingdom Metazoa; phylum Arthropoda; class Insecta; order Hymenoptera; family Vespidae; genus Vespa; species Vespa velutina. The sequence continues at coordinate 7,650,940 of NC_062189.1, read as the reverse complement.
CTCCAGAACCCGTACCTCAGCCACCAAACAATCCAAGTCCCACGAGCAGAAGCCCACCAACTACAGCTACCAACGTTCAACAACGTAGCGCTTCCAGAGGTTCTCAGCACAGTCCTAATGGTTCAGGTAAATTCCTAAGCTAATCCTAAGATGGTCTATGTATAAAGTGTTACAAATTGTTTTTTATCAAATTTTATTAAGTTCAATAAAATATTTTGACAATGCGAATAAATTTATATCATTGTTGAATGAATTTGTATTCATTTCATTTTCAAAATCATATCCCATTATGTAAAACAAAATTATTTTTAAATATTGTAACACTTTATATATATATATATAATGATGCATTATCTCTTGGACGAATAAGATGAGAATGACGGAAAGTCAATTTTCTCTCAGGAACGTCGGGCAGAAGATCTAGCTGTTCCAGGCACGTATCTTCGACGACGGTAACGACGTCGTCTGAAGGTGCAGTGGCACAATCAGCAGGTGCCGAGCCTGTATCAGCACCAACCTTAAAATGCACTCTTTGTCAAGAACGTCTCGAAGACACGCACTTTGTTCAGTGTCCAAGCGTTCCCCATCACAAATTTTGTTTCCCTTGCAGTCGAGATAGCATAAAGAGACAGGGTGCTGGTTCTGAGGTAACTATGGTTTCTTTTTTCTCTCCGCTTTTTCTTCTTATTCTAATCAATTAATATTATAATATTATTTGAGAAGGTAGACGTCTCTGTAGCTTTTTTTTGGTAATCTTTTTTCATATGATTATTTCATTAAAAAAAAAAAAAAAAAAAAAACGCTGTTATAATAGTTTTTGACTATTTCATTAAAAAAAATTATTACTTGTAAATCATCATAAATTTGCGAACTCTTCGCAAAATTTTTAAATAATACATTTCATTTGTATATAATATTTACAAAACTATTAGTTTTGATAATTGACCGAATATGCATTTGTCGTAAAAAGATGTGGAAAAAATTTAGAACGAGATAAATTTTCTTCGGATTATATCGTCGATCAGTGGGATGATCTCAAATTGGATTACCATAGATATTAATTCTGTTATTAATTTGTAGGTTTACTGTCCGAGTGGAGAGAAGTGTCCGTTGGCAAACAGCCAAGTACCGTGGGCGTTTATGCAAGGAGAGATAGCAACCATTCTTGGTGAAGATACTACTGGTTCAGGGCTTAAGGTCAAGAAGGAAAGGGAAACTTAAAGAGAGTTTCGAGAATTTTGACCGTGGCTCCAATTTTTCGCCCTCCCATTAAAAAGGAGGGTGTTAATGGTGAAACCGTGAAGGTTCACCGAATAGTTTTGGTAACGGTGTTTAAACGTTGGTTAAATATGCGAGCCAACAAAAAAACGACTAGAGCCAAAGACGCATTGTCGATGTTGTACGAATTGGGTTCCCATGAAAAGCAGCATTACGTTGTTTGTCAGGGAAAGTGGACGATTTGGCGTTTACAATATTGTTTAACTATCTCTCTTTTTTTTTTTTTCTACCACTGTATAAGGTATTGTGATCGATCGATCGTTCGTTCATTCGTCCGTTCGTTCGTTCGTTCGTTCATTAGGTTTGTTCGTTTGGTCTTTACAGAAATTGGTCTTGAGAAGAAGTCTTTGGCAAATTGTACGCTGGCGCCGGTTCTTTGCACACATACAAAGATACACATACAAATGAAACATATACAAATACACAGACATACACATACATACACATACATACACATACATATACATACAGAACGTGCAACGCAGACATGTATATATACGAATATTATGGAGATAACGAATATCGCGTTTCGGGCCATAAGTAAATTTTTTTAGTTATATCCCTTTTTCTCTTTCTCTCTCTCTCTCTCTCTCTCTCTCCTCTCTCTTTCTATCTATCTATCTATCTATCTATCTATCTATCTATCTATCTATCTATCTATCTATCTATCTATCTATTTTTCTCTTTATCTTTCTCTCTGTCTCTGTCTTTCTTCATTCAAAATCTACAAGAATTTTGTGCCGTTTACCCAGCGCGATGGGAGAAGGGGCGAGCTAATTCCTGCTCATATATATTATATTTGTATTTGTATTTGTATTTTGGCTGACAATCGCCTTCCTTTTTAATTGTCGTTTCCTGTATTAAATGCCTTTTTTATTGTGTACGCGCTAAGAAGCGCGTACGAAAGGTATACACATAAAACACACATACACGCATACACGCATACGAACACATCCACATACAGGATGCGCATGAGTATTATACAACTTTTTATTAAGAAAACAAAAAAATAAAAAAGAAAAAAAAAACAGAAAAAAAAACAGAAAAAACAAACGAAAAAATCGTATAATTATATATATATATACATTATATATATATATATATACATACATATGTATGTTGCGTTTGATTCTTAAACAACACACCAAGTTGGAAAAAAGTGAAATACGTACGAAATTTTGGTTGGTTCATTCGTGAAATAAAAAACACGAACGATTTATCGAATTTTTTCCTTTGATATAATATTTCTACTTTTTGCTCGTAATCAAACAACGTCCTCCTGAATACAATTTCGGACTAACGAGCGCGTGGGATTTCTTGTATATTATGTAAATGTTGTGTGTGTATATATGTATATATACACATATAGTATATATATATATATACATATGCATATATATATGTGTATATATATGTATACTACGTTATTAGTAAAGAAAAAACAAATCACGTACGACTAAAGGAGTACCACCCATTTTTATGTGTACAAACAAACAAAAAATAACGCATTCGTTTGCATTCGATATATTATACTAAATTATTTTGTTTTCTCTCTCTCCCTCTCTATCTATCAATCTCTCTATCTCTATTCCGTTTTTATTATTATTACTATTACTATTATTATTATTATTATTATTATTATTATTATTATTATTATTATTATTACTATTACTACTACTACTACTACTATTACTACTACTACTATTACTATTATTACTACTACTATTACTATTATTATTATTAATATTATTATTATTATTATTATTATTATTATTATTATTATTATTATTATTATTATTATTATTCTTTTTTTCTCGTTGATATTTTTTGTTTTCTTTCATCCCTTTCTTCCTGATCGATTATTTTTTATCATAACAAACGAGTAATACGTAATAATATTTCGATGACATTTTTTGTCGAAATCTTCGAAACCTAATCGTCTTTTCGTATTTAATTTTATTTTTCCGTTTTGCTTGTATGTAAAAAATAAAAATAATGATGAAAAAGAAAAAGAAGAAAGTATATCCGTGTTCTTCAGATTTTTATTAAAAGGGGAAAAAAAAGAAAAAAGGAAATCCGAAGAAATCGACGAGCGATGATTAATTAATTAATTAATTAATTAATTGATTGATTGAATGAATTCTTTATCTCCGTCTCGCTTTTCAGATTAAACGGATTGAGGTCAATTGATTCGCGACTTTGTAACGTCCACTTTCGCCTTTAGTTGTTTATCTCTATCTCGCCTAGACTTTAAGTAAAAAAAGGGCCTTTTTGGTTTTTCATTTTGCCGATGAAAAAGAAAAGAATACGCCCGTCAAATAGGAACCATACACTCGCTAATTGTCTCTAAAGAAAAAGAAAAAAGAATAAGGAAAAGAAAAAGAAGGAGGAGGAGGAGGAGGAGAAGAAAAATAAATAAATAAGTAAATAAATAAATAAAAGTAAACATAAATAAATAAATAAATAAAAGTAAAAGGAAGAAGGATATAAGGAAAATAGAAGTGATAATAATAATGAAAAAAAGAGAGAAAAAAAAGAGAAAAAAGAATCCGAAAGAAAATGCAGTCTGACTTTTTTGCTTAGATGCATGCTAATGGAGTGAAGAGGGAGGGTAGGTGAATGGATGATCATCGTGGCTCAGGGGGAGGAGAGGTTGAAATATGATACTTTTTCATGATTCCCGTGAGCATGCAAACACCCACGAGGAATAAAAAGAAAACAAATAAATAAACAAATAAATAAAACAAAAATAAAAAATAAGAATTAAAAATGAGAGAAGAGACCACCGAATGTAATAAGAGCAGCTCCTTGTTGTTGTTGTTGTATATAATTGTACAAATTGACGATATTAAAAAGGGGACACAACGAACGGAACGAAGTCTCGACGAGAGAGTCTTTCCCATTTTTTTTTTTTTATTTTTCTTTTTCTTTTTTCTTTGTTTTATTTCTTTTTTTGTTTGTTTCGTTTCTCGCGAATATAGAAATTCTTATTTCTCTTTGTACATTCATTGTCTTGTCATATGCGCTATATATGTATTTTCAAGCGTTCCTCTTGTCTTGGACTCTCGTGACTTCTGCGCCGAAGTGTCCAGGAGGGATGATAATGAGAGAGTGATAGAGAGAAAGAGAGGAAGATATACGTAAGAATGAGAAAAAAATAGAAGGAGGAATTGATGAAAAAAATGATAAATAGCAATACGCGATCCTACATACGTGATATATTTCTTTTTCTTTTTTTATTTAATCTTATACGAGTCAAATGGATCGATATTCTGAATGAGAGAGTGAATGAGAGGGAGAGAGAAATGTGAGAAAGAGAGTTTGCAGAGATCTTACTACGTATTGTCTATAATAATACATTGTAAGTGTGACATATATATATATATATATATATATATATATATATGTATATACATATATATATGTGTATATATATATGTATATACATATATATATGTGTATATATATATGTATATACATATATATATGTGTATATATATATATATATATACATATATTTGTGTATATATATATATATATATTTTATATATATATGTGTATATATATATAAAATCGAGCAGATAAATCGTAAGAGTGTGTGATGAATGATGTGTGACCTTTGTACGAAAAAATTCAATGTTTGTCTTATATATTACACCGAACTTTTTTTAATTTGTGTGAATGTTTTTCTTTCCCTTTTTTTTTTCATTTTTTTTTCATTTTCTTTTTTTTTTTTTCTTTCTGTTTTCTTCCTCTCGAAGAAAATGAGATATATATGTATGTCTTGGCTAGATTGTCGCCATTTTTTGTACAACATTATTCGTTTAAATATATTGTGACAAGATGTTAGACCGTTTTTTAATCAGTTGACTGTCTTATTGTTTTGTCAATTTTTACATGTAAAAAAAACAAACAAATTATTCGGACAACTCGTTTTTCTCGTGTCATTCAAGCCTTTTCTTCTTTCTTTTTTTTTTCTTTTCTTCTCTTTCTCTTTGGATAAGACGAGTTGATAATTCGAATTTCTATAAGGACGAATTTTTGTTCATAGCATTCACATTTTTTTTAATGCTTCGATGTTCGGTACCAGAATGTGTATATATATGCCATATATATATATATGTATTCTGTTTATCGGATTTATTACTCGTTCTTATCTCTTTTTTGTTATTACTATTATTATTATTATTATTATTATTATTATTATTATATTATTATTATTATTATTATATTATTTGTTTGTTAACTTATAATTTGTCTGTTCAGTATTCCAAGAACGAAACGGATTTTATTTTTTTTCTCTTTTTTTTTTTATTTTTTTCTTTCTTTTTTTGTCTTTGAATGAGACATGAGAGACGAAAAACACGTGTCCTCATTATCATTGTCACCGAAAATTATATATATATATATATATATATATATATATATATACGCGTGCGTGAGTATGTGAATGTTGCGAGAGGGTGAAAGAACTTTTTCACGCGAGTTTCCACCATATTTTAACTAATTAATAATTTTTATCATGCTCGTTCCGTTCTTTTCTTTTTTGTTCTTTTTTTCTTTCTTCTTTTATACGATATCTGTATAGTTAACCACAGATACACGAAAGCGCAAACACGTCGAAAAACAATACGTCAAATAGCAATTGTAGTAGCGAATAATGAAATTTTCTAGTACATATACCATACCTCGAAAAAAACGCGTAACACTGTACTCTTTATCGTATGTATGCAGCAAGCAAAGGCAAAAATATATGTGTTGATGTGTAATCATCCTGAGTTCTCATTATTTCTTTCTAATTGTGCTTTTTATTATTATTTCTCTCCTCTCTTTCTCTCTCTCTCTCTCTATTTATCTCTATCTCTCTACCTTGTCCGTTTCGTTTACCGTTTTAATAAACGGGATTACTATTTTCATTTTATTTGATTTTTCAATACTGTCGAAAATAGTTATTGCAAATCGTTCGTTTTACTTTATTTCTCAACATTGCCAGAAATAAATTGTAATAAATCATTTTTCTTTTTTTATTTGTTTTACTTTAATCTACACAATATTATCAGCGAATAATTGCTAGAAATCATTTCTTATTTTACTTTATATTTCAATATTGTGTGAAATAGTTATAGTAATAGTTACGTCTTTATATCAATTTATTTTTCAACATTTTCAGGAATAGCTGTGAGAAATTTTAATTGTACATTATTTTTAGCATATTAACGTGAATAATAATTTTATAAAATTGAAATTTTAACACGTACAAATGTATGATTTAAAATGATATGAAAATTGAATAGAATTTTCATTGGACGATGTTTTCACATTTGGTATTAATCCGATTAGAATGGTCTTATGAGGTATTACGTCACGAATTTTCATATTTCGGAATCAATTTCTCAGTGCTTACGTCGTCGTAAGTTCGCGAGAATTTCTGGACATTGAAAATCAATGCCAATGTTCTGCTGGGGTAGAAATTATTGAGAGAGTGAGAGAGAGAAAGCGAGCGCAAAAGAGAGAGAGATAGAGTGAGAAAGCAAAAGAAAGAGTAGAGGGGTGACAAGAGAAGGGATGGTTACGGGACAAAGAACGCAGTACCGGTATATTGATCTGTCGTTCCCAGACGGTCTGAACTGTCTGCCACCAAACGAATCCGAATTTAAAGCGAGCGACGATCGTCACGTGACTACGATAAAAATTCAACAATAAATTTGCATAATTTTTCATTATCTTCAATTTTTTTTAGATCATACGGCGTTCATAGGTTCATTCAAGTTAAAAATAATGCAATAAGGAAAATCATCCTCGTCGTTCAATATATATATATATATCATATTTTTGTTTCTATTATGTCACGTGAAATTTCTTTTGCATTGGCGCAGTTATTAATATTCATTCAAAATTAAAAATAATCTAATAAGCATCAAATATACCAATTAAAATTGATCGAAATATTATGCTGGTCGTTTCATAGGGAAGAAAGAAAAAATACGTGAAGTATATTCGAAAAATATACAGCGCTGCAATGTTCTCACGATTCGTGTTAATTGAAAAAGAAAAAAAGGTATTCATTAAAAGTAAAAATAATTCAATAAAGATTACGTTCGATTATAAAAGTTATTAAAATTTAATTCGCCTTTTCGTAAAAAAATATATAATATTAGGATTTTTGAGGAAAACAAAAAAAAAATAAAGAACGTACCACGATGTCATTTTCTTTACTACGCGTGTTGACAAAAAATTCATTGTCATTAAAAATAGTTCAACAAAGATTAAATTCAATTATAAAAGTAATTGAAATTATGCTCAGTGTCGTGAACAAAAAGAAAATATTTAGGTAGATGCTTTTGAAAAAACGTGTCGTAATGTCACGTGTCTTTCTTTTTCTTTTTTTTTGTGTTAATACTCATTGACGATTAAAAATCAATAATAAAAAAGAAAATATTATTCTTGTGATGCAATTTTATTCGATTGTACAATTTGAACATGGTACATGGCTTGAGGAAAAGGATTCTTCACCTTTAAGGGTCAACATACGCGATCGTTACCGCTTAAGGAGTATCGTCACACGACAGTTCGAGCTAAGTATTTCGTCATCGTTCTTCTATATCACAACTTCGTGTTGGACTTGTCACGCGATATATTTATTTCATTTTTAATTAATATTTTTATATAAGAGCATCTCTTTAAATAGAACAAACAATTTTTATTTTATGTGTATGCATGTGTATATATATATATATATATATATATATATATATATGTATATATATATACTTCTTTTTTTCTCTCTTTTTGTTCACTCGCAATAATTAAATAAAATATTTATATGTTAATGTGTAATTGATAAAAAATTAATTATTAAATATAAAATATCGTAAATCTCGTGATATAAATCGAAAAATGAATTTTGATTGGTTGACTTTTATGATTATGTTAATACTGATCAAAATACTGATCAAAATTCAATAAAGTTTTATGCTACGATTTTTTATTTTTTGAAATCCCAATTTTATGCATTATACACAAATACATAGATATATACACATCTTTCAATGCATATTCGCGATGTTCCATCGTCTTTAAAGCATGTCGTGTATGTGCGTACCTTCGACGTACTGTTATTGATCATGGCGCATTAAAGCCGGGAGACCTCTTGGAGATACGTGGAGATTAATGACGTCTGCTTTAATAGCATCATTCTCTGCTCGAAAAAAAAACGCAAAATTTATTTCGATATTTTATAATTCATTTTTTCCTTCGATTCTAATAATCGAAAGGAAAAAAGAAGGGAAGAAAAAGAAAAGGAAAAAAAATAAAGAAAAATATAATTTATCCAATTCGAATTCGAAAATAATATATAAGAAATTAATTTTATTTTGAAGAAAATATCAAAATAAATGATAAATATTTTCGGCGGTCATTTTTGTCAAATGAAATAAATTTAAGATCGTTTATATATATATATATATATATATATATATATATATATATATATATATATTTCTTTTTTCTTTTCCTTATTGATTCATAAAATTTTTCTTATCATTTACGTACACGGAATATTCGCACTAAACAGGTCGTTCCCTTTAAGGGTCGATAATAGAGTGTATAGAAATCTTACAGTGCGGAACCAGATGTGCAGAACGTTTCGCGACGTCGCAGAACATGCTGGATCGTTCCGCGACGCGGAACGTTCCGTTTCCGTTCGAAAGACCGCAAGAACATTAAATTACTGTCTTGTTATCGTCGCCGATATAATGTTAGTAATTTTATGTATTTCTATGATAATAATTATTAAGCGTATTATTATAACCCATGTGATCGTAAAATATCTTTCTTTTTTATTTAATCGAGTTTATGAAATATTTTCGAATTTTTTTCTTTTTAATTCGACTAATAAATGTTTATAAATATTTTGTAAATAAGAATGTATTAAAAATGTTTTTCTTATTATATAAAATTTGTAATATCTGTCGTATATGTCTATAATATACGTTCTTTTTATATATAAATATAAATTTTAGATAAATCTTATTATATATTTGTTTTATATACCAATGATACATTTTTTATATGAATATAAGTTTTATATAAATTTTACTATTTTTACTATATCAGTGATACGTTTTTTATATATAAATATAAATTACACAAACAATTACAATTGTACAATTGTAATTGTACAATTTATTTGATATATCAATGATATATTTTTTAGGAGACAACGATACGAGGCAAATCAATCAAAGAAAAAAATAAGACAACGAAGATCGGATAACGAATGCTATTGTAAAAAGAATGTTATGCAGGAAACTACCAAAGAATATTTTTATCCCAGTACAACGAGTCTTATGGATCATAGCTCTGTACATTCTTTGCAATCTCGAAGAATCTTAGAAGAAGTTGAAAATTCAAGGGAAAAGACAATTGATCGAAGATCTACGACTATCGATTTTGATATCGAATCGGTATAAAAAATTATTCTTCTTTTTCGTTTATATTATATTCGTATATATTATTCTTACGATATTTATTTTTATTTCTTTTTTTATTTCTTACAAAAAGTTCATTAATTTTTTATTACAATTTAAAGCTAATAACATTTTTTTGATTATTATCATTTCTTTTTTCTTCATTTCTAATTATTAATATTATTATCGTATTAAGCCGGACAAGCAAAGATTCAAGACGAATAATCTTGAGAGCCCATTACTTTCTCCTGATACACAAAGTGCAATCGAAAATGCAGAAAAAATACTCAAAGAAGTACAACATAAAATCACAGAAGTTACTTGGCTATACACTAAAACTGAAACTAAACGCAGAGTTAAAAAGAAGGAAAGGTTGGTTGAATTTTAACAAATTTAGTAACTTATTGTTTATCCTTTTTTCATTAATGTTGTTATTATTATAAGATTTTTATTATCTATATGCATTAATTTCTTTCTTTTTATACGCAATAAAAATTGTATTTAAATATACATATATTACTAATAAAAATAATTATATATATGTAATATAATATATATTTATATAAATATATTATTATTAATCCTACTATATAATTATTATTATGTTATCTATCGTATAAATAATTTATTATCTGCCTGTTATATTTTTTTAATCAATTTTCTCGATTTATAATTTTATCTTTTTTTTAATTCGTTTAAGGTACACCGATTACTTAGAACCACCTTTAGAAGATGAGAAAGAAGAAGCACTATATATACGCGAACTTGTGTCCTCAAAACTCAAAGAAATCGATTATGAAGAGACCGAAAGCAACTCGGAGAGAGACGAAATTTTGACAAAGAAAATCATGAAAAAACGTGACAAAAGAATCGCACATTTGTTGGAACCAAAATTTCGAATTGCAAAAAGATATTCCAACGATATTCTTTATCGACAAAGAAATCGCTATTGTTGCATACCTTACGAACAAGTCGAATTTAATAATCCAAAATGTACGATTACGAAGAAAAATGAAATAATAAAAGATGATAGAGTCGATGCTAACAAACGTAAAATAAAATCTTTAACGATTCAAAATGCTCCACCATTAAATATCGCAAGGGAATTGATGAAACAAAATTTAGGCTACGTTAACATATCGCCCGATACATCTTTCGCTCATAATAATTCTAATGTTAATATTTATAAATTCCGTCATGAATCTTGTATAAATGATAAATCATCGAAAGATAGTAATATTAATGAATCAAGAATGGAAGAAACGATCGATGAAATCGATGAAAGTTCAATAAAGAATCGACCGATTAATAAAAAGTTTAGAATAGAAAAAAAACAAGACAGAATTGAAAAAGATATAATAACACAATATAATCCTGTTTCGAAGGACGAGGATGATTCTTATTCTAAAGACTTGATAGACGAAAGGAGGAATGATCTATCGTCTGAACGTGAAATAAATAGTGGACGGGAGGAGAATAAAGATGGAGAGAACGTTTCGAAACATCTGCCAAGGACAGGTGTCGACTGTTTTCGTTCGAATGGTGAATCAAACTCCTCTTCTACTTATTCGGACCATATTAAAAACCTAATACCTGAACATAGAAAAATTAGCATTAAAAGTGTTAATCCTTACGTTGATACAGATATAAAAAAATTTATACAAAAAGATGAGATAAAGGATACGAGTAAATCTCACGATATTGATGATAATAATGATCATGATAACGTAGACGATGAAAATGTTAATAATTATAGACAAAGAATCGATAGAAATCTGAGTGAAACTTCGCTTGATAATATCAAAGAAATCGAGGAAGATAATATTAAGATATTAAAAAAAAATAAAAAAACGGATTGCGAGAAAACATTTAAAATGATTCATAAACATGATTTACGAAGGGACCAAAAGAAAAAATTATATAATAAGATCGATGAACGTTTTGAAAATATTTTTCAAAAATACGATCTAAGAAATAATTCGTCGTACAAATCAAAAGATGAGAGTAGAAATGTTTTAGATAACAGTATGCATGATTCAGATAATAGTATTTTTAATGAGATCGAATTAAATCCACCTTCGATCGAAAATTTCAATGATATATTCTTTCTTTATGATAAAATGATCGAACGTATTTCTAAAAGTGAAAAGAAATTAGAAGAGATGTTAGAAGAATTTCAATTGAAATTATCCGTTCAATCTCATAACACTAAGTTACCTAATAATACTGATGTTACATATTGTAATTTAATAGCCCTTAAAAGTGATAATACGAAATTAATGAAATTAAATCCTTCGAAATTAGTATATAAACATCAAGAAAATGATGAATCAATGTTATCATTATCGGACGAAGCAATTGTTATATCTGAAGAAGACAAATTACAAAAAAATTCGTGTATTATAAACGATCATTCGTCATTAACAAATAAATTCTGTAATTTAAGAGAGGAAACTTCCAAGGTTCATACGTATTCATTGGAACAAAAACAAAGTGACAAATTGATTAATAAGATTTTTACGTTAGATAAATCTAATTTGTGTTCTATCGAATTAAACGTAGAAAATATCCCTGACGTAGAAAAGAAAACGTTAGAAATTTGTTCTAATAATGAAAATGTTATGGCTTGTGTTCCTCTCTCAACAAATTATCATTCTAATAATATTGATGTCCTTGAAGATTTGCGAAGGAATGACGAATCCAATCAAACATCGTTTAATAATGAGGAATTACTTCTTCCTAAAGCTTCAAAATGTCTTTTGAAACGTCAAGATCAATTTGTCGACCATCTATCTTTCGAGAAAAAGATCAGTTTTGAACGATCGATTGTTAATAGTTTATCAAATGTAGAATATAATCCTTTGATGGTACAAGAATTAATTAAGCACTTACAACTGTTTTCGAATGTATATAATCATGATATTCCTACCATTTTACAAAAGTTTTTTGTTGATACCATAAACCGAGAATCCAATTTAATCTTGGATCTTTTACCAAAACAAAAACATGATTACGAAAATGAAAAAAGTTGTTCGGTGAAAGCATTTGTGCAAGATAACGAATACAAAGTGCATGATGATGTTATCTCTAATACAAATTCTTTCGATGATATTACATACAATCCTATGCAATGTAAACAAAAATCTTTTGAAATTTGTCCATTAAGTACTATGGAAATCGAAGATACCAAAAGTTCGATCAATGAATTAAATCAAAATGAAATTCAAGTATTAGAAAAAAGTACTCAGTATGATATTTCACATGAACAAGACATTCTTGAATGTGAAGATAGAATTATTAAAGATATTTACTTTGATAAGAAAAATGAAAAACAAGTATCCGATACAAAGTCTGAAATAGACAAATATTCTACTAAACAGAAACAAGAAAATTATTCAGATGATACAAAATTACATTTTATAATAAATGATAATACCAATAAAAATGATAAAAGCTCTGATATAAATATGGTAGTTTCCAATTTGCATTTACTTACAAAAGTAATTGATAAGTTATCAGAGGGTGAAGATTGCAGGTATGTAAAATATTAATATTGTTATTCCTTAAAAATTATTTGTTATTAATGAATTTTGTGATATTACTTTTATAGTAATACATCCGATGTAAATATTAATATACCTGTTACACATATTGCTACGGTAAGATATGTGATATAAGAATTTTCTTTCATGTGTTCATTTTACATTGAAAAATGTAACGATTTGATTTATTTTAGACTTCATCAGAAACATCTCATTCTGAAGGAGAATTATACTTGCCAAGTTCATGTTCATATTCTCTTGGAGAAGTTAGAGTTATGAAAAATTCAGCAGCCACATGTAATCGTGCACTCGTCAGTAATAATACATTGACTTCCTTATGTGACACTACGAGTGTAAGTAAATTATATGATTTCTATATTCAATACTTTTTAATATTATTATTTTTAATATCATTGAAAAGAATTATATTTTTTTTCATATTTCAGTTATTACATTACAGCTCAGGAGAAGTAAGTGTAGATAACACTGATATTCTTTAAAATAAAAAAAATAAAATAAAATAACTGGTATTTATAATTATATTTAGTTTTGAAACAAAGAAAAAAAAAAATAAGAATAATTTAATCATAGATACATTACATAACAAAAAAATTTGTCTAAATCGAAGTGCGCTAAATGTGATCAATTTTTGTATATTTTATTCATAAAAAATATATGTACATACATGTAAATAAACAATTCTTAACTGATATATTATCATCATGATATAGCAAATATTACTGTAGATATTTGGGGATTATTATCACCTGAAGAGACGTCTACCTGATAATAGGTAAAAAGGAACATACAAATGACCATGTAAATTTCTAAGCTCTGTTAATTACAATATGAAATGGAAAAGTAAAAAGTGAACTATATATACGATATATATATATACAGTGAATGTTATATACATATATAGCACTATGTACACATTTGATTTGTTCAAATTTATTATTATCATATTAAAAAAAAAAAAAGAACAAAAATAATAAAAAATTATTCTGTCACAAAAAATGCGCAAAATTGCTTATATATATATAAATAGTAAAAAGTTTCTATTCAATATTTTTACAATCACAGTATTCAGTCGGTAATTTCGTTCAGAAAAAACTTTATATGTATGCGACAATCGGATAATTTAACACTAATTAAAAAGAAAAAAAAAAGAAAAGGATTTACTCCAACATCCTTATCCATCTATTTCTACTAAACCAAGATATTACGATTATATTGCCTTAAAAACGCTAAACTTGCCATTACTGTATTACAATGGATAATAATAATATAACTTTGATCAATATAAATATCTTTGTACTTTAGATAAAAAATTAATCATATTAAATAAGCTATAATTTGTATTTTTAACGCTATTTATATTTTTAATTTTATAAATATAAAAACGCAATGTTTAGACATAGAAGCAAATGAGTGTAATTATATATTCTCTATTTATTTAGTAGAACATTTCTTTTTCTCGTCACTTTCAAAACCGGAATCTAAATCATCACTGTGAGATTTTTTTAAAGAACAACTTTTAGAATTTTGTCTAAGAACTTTTCGTTCCATTAAAAGATGTTTAATACTGTCTATTAAATGCTGAAAAAAATTTGGATATCCGTCATAACCAGGAAAAACGTTGACGTCTATAATAGCATATTTCTTAGTATCATTTTCTATCACAATATCAATGCCAACTAAATGAAGCCCAAATATTTTGGTAATTCCTTTGACGATTTTTTCAAGTATTTCAACATTCGGTTTCACCACTGTAGGTATATGTTCTTCCGACAGTATAGACCATTTAGATTTAGAATCAGGTTTGGATATATCATGAGTATTAAAAAACAATGTGCTTAATGATGCACAATCATCTGAATAAAAATTCCTCAAGCTTGGACGTTCAACGACATGGAAATTTTTCCCAACTACAAATAATTTATATAAAATGGCATTATGATTGACAAAGTTTTGAGCAACACATGGAGGCTGGCAGTCTTTTAAATCTTTTGAATTGAAAATGACCATCATCTGGCAAAAAAAAAAATATAAATTTCTTTTATATAAATATTTGAATCATTATAACGATTATACATACGATAATTACCTTGTGTGCATCACTTGATCCATGAGCAAGAAGCGACTTACAAACAAAGGGAAATTTAACTCCACTTTGTTTTAAAATGCGCATATTTTCAAGAACATTTGTACTCTTCAATTCTACAAAATTTGGAATAAATACGTCTAGAAGAAAAATATATATCGTACATAAAAACATCAAGCAAGATTAAATGCCTGACTTATATAAATAATTTTACTGAAAGATCTGTTGTCACATTTACCATTAAAATGTATGCTTTCTTGGATAATTTTATAATATTTATATCGATTATGCAATTTCTTAACATTCTCCAAGGGATCTATAACTATTAATTCAGGATGTTTATCAATATATTCTTGCAGTTTTGACGTAACGTTTATAGCCTTAAAAATAAAGAGATAATTATGATAGGATATCAGAGAGAAATAAAATAATTAATTTTATCATACATTTCCATTTCCACCTTCAGCATGTGCTAGCAAATCCACAAGTTTATGTAGAAATACATGAAGTGGTCCCTGTGATTCTAAACTTGAATAAATATCTACCTAAAAAAAATTAAAACATGAAAATAGAATATTAAAAGAAATTTCTCTTTAAAACAAATCTACATATGTAATGAAAACGTATATAATGAAAAAAACGTGACACCTATGAAACCATAACCTCTAATATAATAAATATTCGAATTAATTTTTATTTAAAATTAATCATTCCGATAAAAATATATAAAACTTACCAATTTTAATGAAAATCCTTCTGTTCTACATACTTTCTCAAAATCGTCGAAGTTTAATTTCTGTCGTTTTTTTTCACGTACCCAATAGCCGATAACATATTTATCACACATTTTTTTTGTCTCCTGTCTCGTATTCTGTAACATTATTTTCCTTTCCTTCAATCAACCAAACATGTTTTCCTCATCGTCCTACTATACTACGGAGTAAATTCAAGTTCGATTCTATATTCTACTAGACTGCTAAGAGAGTTTTTATAAACGAACTCATGATGAAGCTCTTGAACAGCGCGGTTACCGAC
This sequence comes from Vespa velutina, assembly GCF_912470025.1. Lineage (NCBI taxonomy): Eukaryota > Metazoa > Arthropoda > Insecta > Hymenoptera > Vespidae > Vespa > Vespa velutina. The sequence continues at coordinate 7,634,513 of NC_062189.1, read as the reverse complement.
ATAGGTTGGAAACTGTTTGAATTACTAGATTTCGCGGTATTTATTTTTATATGTATAAATAATATATTTCTATTTATAGATAGATTTATATATAATATCTTTGAGATTTTACAGTATATATATATTAAATATATGTATATATTTATATATATATATATATATATATAAAATAATATATAATATATTTAATAATAATACATATATTATATAGTAATATATATATAAAATATGTATTAAATATATATATATTTTTTTTATCTTATACTAAATAAAGATATAACAAATGTTTAAGATTATAAATCAGTCAACATTTATAACAATTTTTATTAACATAATTTTTATAACTTAGATATATATTTTTTTAATATTTGGTCTGTCGTCACGATTATATAAGTTATAAAATTATTTTATATCAAAATAAAGATATTTATATATAACGTAATTATAAGCGTAATAATGTACATAAGATAATCGAAATTTCAAAGGTCATCTGGTGACACAAAGGTCATCTAGTGACACACAAGATTGAAAATATTTTGGAAATTTATAGCCATGGCGATAGGCAAATAAATGTACAGATAATTATAATTAAATAAGTTGTAGGTAAAAACATTTACTACTTTTTATTAACATTTTTTACATATTTTTTGATAGTTACATTATGATCTGTGCTTCGCATTTATTTTTATACAAAGGTAGATATAGAAGGTAGACGGTGATATGTACGACTCCTGCGATAATAGCACGAGACGCACAATTTTCCAGAATATTTTAATTTTACGAACAATAACTCTCTTTTTCCATTGTTTAATATAATATATATATTATATATATATCATATATATATTATATATATAAATAGCAGACAGTCCGTATATTAACTTTATAATTTCAATTGGAAATATTTTACCTAACTGTTTGTGGCTCTGCCTGAGAGAGCTTTATATTTGATGTTTATTTTTTAAGTTATTAATCACACATTGAAAGGATGTTACACTTCTTGCAATATAATACTCATAATCAATTATAGTCTGTGGAATACTGCACAGTATACACACACACACATATATATATATACATATATATATATATATATATATATATATATATATATATATATAATGCAAAACTTTTATCTAATAACGTCTATCCGACATAATCTCTTCGATATTATTTAAATTTATTTATTCTGCTAAAAGCACATGAGTGTATATATTTACTGCATCAGTGTATACATCCCAATAATATGTGATACCGCAAAATACATTGATTATTTTCAATATTTTTTTTCACAGTCTGGATTTATTCCATCCTATCACTTTTTCAAATTTATGTAATTGTAGGCTGTAATTGAAATCTATATAAAAAATCAGCATTAATGCCATAGCAATTATTGTTAACCAATGATCTGAGAAAACCTAGAAATGAAAATGTAACACAAATAAAAAATATTATAAATTTATATCAAGAATTAAATCATCAAAAATTTCTCTTCCAATATTATACATAATTCCTTTAATATTTAAATAGACTTATATTGCTGCACAATCTTTTTTTGTATTTCTAATTAATAATAGCATAAATATTTATGCAGTCTATAATTATTATTTCATTAAAAGTTAGCATCAGCAAATTGTGCGTACACATTAATCCCTGTGGCATTAATGCTGTATGTCTGTCCGAGGAAGGATGCAAATCTTTTGCTTTAACACTGCAATTATTTAAGTTCCTATTGACATAAGCACTCTGGCGGTTTTCATCTAAACCATAATTTTAACCGTAAAGCATCCACTCCATTTAAATAATATCGAAATAATCGTTTATCACGCACAAATCCCAAATTTTCATATAATCGTAAAGCTGGTCGATTTGTTATTTCAGTCTCCAATACAACTTCATCTGCATCATCCTCTACCATTGCACGTATTGCCCTCCTCACTAAATTCGATCCGATCTTGCGTTTTCGATATTTTACATCAACCGCTAGCATTGCAATATATCCACGTTTTATTACCTTTCTGTGGATGTCCAGCTTGCAGACAATGGCACCTACACACTCGTCACCATGCATTGCCTTGATGAACAAAAAGCAAGAGTTTTCTGTAAATTCTATACCTGAAAGATAAAGGAATCCAACCAAAGCTGGCTAAGTTCTTTTTATTTTGCTATTATATTACTCCATATTGATATCTTTTAAAAATATTACACAAGTTCAAATACTAATGTATTACTCTATTACTATAAAATATCAAATATATGTTATACCAAAGAAAATTAATTTAAATAGCAGCACTGCTTAAATGAAAATACTATCTTAAAGTATATTTACCAGGAAGCACAACTTCGGCCAGTTATGGATAAAATATCTATATGTATAAATAGAATATGGTTCACTTAAGTCTTTTTGTATCAATTTCATTATATCAGGCATTTGCAGTTCACTTGTATAACTAACATATTGAATTTCATTATCACTACTTTCCAAGGATAGTGTTTCCATTTTTTCTGTGAAAAAAAAAAAAATAATGTATTTTTATGCCTCTATTAAATCAATACTTTATAATGTTCACATGCTATAAATATTTTAATAGTACACTCTAGTACACTATGTTTTAAGTACACTCTGCAAAAGCAAATTTGAGAACCAGTTGTTAAATCTAACAATCATTTGGCTTTCAATGCCATTTAAAAATTACATCAATCAGATATACTTATAAACAATATGTTAGACATAATTAGATTGCTACTCAAACAGACATAATTATTTTTAACAAATTTCATATGGTTTGAAATATATTTGATTTGGTATTTGATTTTGGTAACAATGTATTTAATGTGCCTTAACGTTATATCCATTTAATTAAACGTACCATGTTGATTTAAATGACTAGTTTCCATTGTTTGAGATTGTGGAGGATGATTGGATGAATCGGTTGTTCTAGAAAAAGAATCGCATAAACCGTTTTCTTGGGAAATACCATTTGTATGAGGTTCTTCTGAAATTTCTGTTGTTTCCAGACTCAGACGAGTATTAATATCTAAAACATCTGTTAGACAACTTTCATTTTTATCTTTAATTTTGCTTTTTGTAGTTTCGGTGTCGTTCGTTTCCGTATCACCTTCTACTCTGACACATTCCATTTCTCAAGAAATGAATTTTTTTTATCTTTAAATACAACTCAAAGGACAAAGTGTGTGGCAAAGTTCCAGCCACTGTCCCTGGAGAAATATATTTTTTTAGTGATCACCTATAGAATATATTGGTATGACATGAGAATTTTTTAATTGATCACTATATTTTCAATCGAATTTTCATTATTGTTATTACTTTCGTGGCATTATCGTAATTTTCTTATCTTAAATTAGAGAAGATCGACAGAACCGCTCTACAACTGTCACCATATTGGATTTTCTGTGGTAACTGTTTAAGGTACTATTACATACGGTTAACGTTTCGCACTTATTTGGCGCTCGAAAAAATGCTTTTGTAAATCAACCAATATCATGTTATATACTTTTATCCAATCTAACAATTTCAATTAATTATTTAAGATCTTTAATTACAATTTTTCTTTCTTTATTCTTTAACATCAACTTTAATATTTTTCCAAATCGTAATACACTTATTTTATTTCGTATTATATGACTTTAAGAATGATTTGCTCGAAGATGATATTTTTTAATGATTCCAACTTGAAGGATACATTTGTGTATCTATGTTAAAAGTAATACACGACTATGTGTAATAGTTATTTGACATTTCTATTCATGTTAAAAATGCATCAATAATGATATGAAAATGTAAATATCATTAGTGAAAATATATAACAAAGAATTGTAAAAATGTATTAATAAATTTTGATTACTGAGTTTTATTGAACTTGTAAAATATTTAAATTATTTGAATTATTTCAAATATTATGTAAGTTGCGCTATTGTCCTCCAGATGTCTTATTGGCTTTCCTAAATAACTACATCAATAAAATAAGGTATAGCCAACTGTAGTATATACAGTTCATGTATCATCGAAATGTCGTGAGTATTGCTATAAAGCTAGAAGCGGGATATTTGGCAAATATATAATATATCGATAATATACTAGGTAAATCTAGTATTTCATCTATTAAGTGTTTTCTAAGAAATAAAGCATCTTTCGACAAAATTAATAGCGCTTTTTTTTAAACTTTAATCATGTCCGACGAAAAGAAGGTAACGTTTTATAACCTGCAAAAATAATACTGTTTACAGTGCATAAGGTTAAGCAGTTTTTTGAAAAATCGTTTTTTCTTATAGGAGACTAAAACAGAATCAGAGCATATAAATTTAAAAGTTTTAGGCCAGGATAATGCAGTAGTACAGTTTAAAATTAAGAAGCATACACCTCTTCGAAAATTAATGAATGCTTATTGTGATCGTGTAGTAAGTTAAATCTTTTATATATTATATCGTTCCTTTTTATTATTTATATATTGTGTTACAATAAAGTGATATTTTTATTATCTTATAGGGCTTGGCAATAGCGGCAGTAAGATTTAGATTTGATGGACAGCCTATAAATGAGTTGGATACACCAACGAGTCTTGAAATGGAAGAAGGAGATACAATAGAAGTTTATCAACAACAAACAGGGGGAACGTGTTGAGGTTGAGAATATATTAATACACCACAGAAAAGTTTACAAACGGACTAAAAGAAAATTTATTGTTCCAGTGTATATCTTTCATAAGAGATGTTAGTGCTATCTTTTTGCATATGACCATCTTGGTCATGTGCTTCTTATTAAAGTGTGCTAAGGCGGTAAATACATTATATTTCTTTTCTAATATTTTTGGTATGTTTTCTTATTTACAAATAAATATTAGCCTGTTGCTTGAACTTTTTGATCGTGTACTTCAAGATAAAAAATGTTATTCTCTATAGTGTCTTAAAGGTTCATTAATTGTCACACACATTTAATATGTTAGAATATTGAATGAGCGACTGTTTTACAATTATTTGATAATATAAAAACAACTTTTTTAAGTGTACATTGTATAACATGTTGAAAAAACACAATGTTATATACCATTATGTAAGCAGACATAAGTTTCTATGAGGCAGAAGTCTTTGTATATGTGAACATTTTCAAGAAAATTCTCTACAGTGTAATAATATACGTTTTAAATAATAAATTTTTATTTGTAAATATTCTGTTTCTGTATTTGCAAGATATACAGGAACACACAACTACATGAATATTATTTTAATATCTGAAAATATCTTACATTAAGGTCTTTAAACGTCCTTTGCATTTTATAATTAAATGTTTTGTGAAATTAATGTTATTTTATAAATCAACAAGAATAAACTCTGTATTATCTTTTTTATAAATATTTTCTTTTATTCAAATCCATTGTATATATGTGTGTACGTGCGTTATTTCTTAAACTTTGAAGAATGCTATTTAAAATAACACCTTATCAATTTCCTTATAATAATATTTATGTAATATTATATACAATATAAATAATCATATCTTTAAAGATCAACATTCGCCTATGTCTATCATAGTTAGTATTCGATATGATTATGCGATAACAATATTTTGATTATATATACGAATCAATAAGAAAGTAAGAAAGGATTTGTCAAATTGAAAGAAAATAATTCATTCAATTATTATTTTTTATTTTAATCTTGATATCGATAATAAAATACTATGCAAATATATACAATAGATTTGAAATATGGTCGCGCATAGTAAACATTTGTAACTGTAGATAGCGCAACAAATCCTATTTGCATTGATGTACGGTACGCGATCATTTTCATTTTAAATCATATATATATACATATATATAATAATAAAATCATACTATTAATTTCGTACGAATAATATTATCAATTTTGCAACATTGTTTTGGTGTTTGAAAAAATAAATTTTATTTGATAGAATTAACGAAAGATATAGAAAAGTACTAACATTCCTTTACCGTATGTATTATATTCTTAATTTTCTTATATATATATATATACATATATATATGTATATATATATTGTACGATTCTTCTCTAGATAGTTCTATTTTATTTTACAGTTACAGTTAATAAGTGTGAATTCGATAATATAGATAGATAACACACAACAGATATTGAAAGGGTGGATGTATTCTTTCTCACTCATACAAAGAATTATTTACGAACCGGTATATAAAGTTTTTTTCGGACATCGATAGATTCGTAGAATGTTAATACTCTTGGATTTAAATTAATATATTATATCATGTTTGCAAATATACAACCAAATGTGGTAGAGCCTATGCAAGTTGATGTTCCGGCAGAAGATAATGACAATGCCGAAGAAGAACCATATATCGTTGAAAATCCAACATTGGTACGTACCAACAATACGAATAACCTTAAAAATATACATTGAGATTTTATTTATTTATTTTCTTTTTTTGTCATTTCAAATATGATCATTGGTAAAATATAAATTGAAAATGTAATTCTTTTTTGCAACTTCCTTTTTTGTAATTTTTATTTCCCACTAAAAATTTTTATGTTGCCTATATTAATAAATAAAATTTTTTAATATATATATATATATATAAATTCTATCGTATTGACAGGAATTATATAATTATTTTCAGGATTTGGAAGTTTACGCCAATAGTTATACCGGTCTTGCCAAATTATATAGGCTCATGTATATAGCAGACCATTGTCCTATGTTAAGAGTAGAAGCATTGAAGATGGCAATTGCTTATGTGATGACTACTTATAATGTTAATCTTTATACAAATTTACATAAAAAGCTTCTTCAATGTACTGGTTCCTCTGGATTACCAGACATTGCGGCACAATCAACTTCTCAAGATATGCTAACAATAGATCAAATGTGGCTAGAATCACGTACTAAAAAGGCCGCTTTAAAATTAGAAAAATTTGATACAGATCTCAAAAATTATAAAAGTAATTCAATCAAAGAAAGCATAAGAAGAGGTCATGATGATTTAGGTGATCATTACTTAGATTGTGGTGATCTTGTCAATGCTTTAAAATGTTATTCTAGAGCACGAGATTATTGTACCAGTGGCAAGCATGTTGTTAATATGTGCTTGAATGTAATTAAGGTTTCAGTTTATTTACAAAATTGGTCGCACGTGCTTAGCTATGTAACTAAGGCTGAAAGTACACCAGATTTTCCAGATCTTCACAGCAAAGACAACAATCAGGCTATAATTACAAAATTAAAGGTTGCAGCTGGACTAGCAGAATTAGCTACAAGACAATATAAAATGGCTGCAAGACATTTTCTTCAGGCATCATTAGATCATTGTGACTGTCCAGATTTACTTTCGCCTGGAAATGTAGCACTTTATGGAGGCCTTTGTGCATTGGCTACTTTTGATAGACACGAGTTACAAAAACAAGTTATATTTAGTAGTTCATTCAAATTATTTCTAGAACTGGAACCACAACTAAGAGATATTATTTTCAAATTTTATGAATCAAAATATGCGTCTTGTTTAAAATTACTCGATGAGATAAAGGATAATATACTTCTAGATATTTATATAGCACCACATGTAAATGTTTTGTACACACAAATCCGAAATAGAGCATTGATCCAATACTTTAGCCCATATTTAAGTGCTGACATGAGACGAATGGCAACTGCATTTAATAGAACAGTCCCAGAATTAGAAGATGAATTAATGCAACTTATTCTTGATGGACAAATTCAAGCTCGTATTGATTCTCACAATAAGGTAATATTATTTAATAAAAATTTTGGCTTAATGAGGTGTTATAATTTTTATTGAATTTTATTTCAGATTTTATATGCGAAAGATGTTGATCAACGGAGTACAACGTTTGAAAAATCTATTGGCGTTGGTAAAGAATATCAAAGACGTACACGCATGTTAATTTTGAGAGCAGCTATGTTAAAAAAACAAATTCATGTAAAGGTACAAATAATAATCCTCCTTCTGTTTATTACTTAATATTATTAATATTTGTTAATAATATTATTTTTTCAATATGCATAATAATGAGGAATTTGTTTGTATAGAGTCCACAGCGTGATAATACGCAAGGAGGAGAAATGTCAGTAGCACCTGCAAATAGCAGTTTAGCTCAAAGAAATTGAAATACTCTATACGTTCAGATCTTGATTGGTTTACTTCTATATCCATATTGAATTTTTCTGGTCATCTAAGATATAATGTAATTTGTTATAGTTATATTCAATGATTTTATGCCAGTGTACCTCAATTTTCAAAATAAAGAATGTATATAAGTAACATGATATTATATATATGTATATATACATATATATATACATACATACATATATATATATATATGTGTATTCCAAAAAAATATCAGTATTATTTATTAACACACTATCTATTTGTTTTTAATGTGTATATCTATTTATTTATATTAAATATAACTAATTCGTCTTAGTGTATCTTTTGTACTTTTTTCTATCATAAATAAAAATTAATGTAATAGATAGTGTCTTGTTTTATAATGCTAGATTATTTAATTAAAAATAAGGATATAATTTAAATATTAAAAATAATACTTTTCGGCATTTTGCGCTATGTTACATTTTTGTAAATAATGTTTATTTACAATTAGTGAAAGAACCAATCAGAGAAGAGAACGTTCCTTATCTTGAATATACTATTGAGACATATCGAGATATCGAAACATATTACATGACTTCTAGCTGTGTAACACGTGTGAGTTAAGAGTAAATTATTAAAAATTTTTTAAAAGAATTTGTTATTTTTTATCAACGGTAATTACATTCATTAAATCATGTCGACTATACTTGATAGTTCTTCTTTCGATGATGACATTAAATCAAAGAAAGATGATAACGAATTACGAGAATTCTTAACGATTCAAGAAGAAACGGCACGGTTTAATGCACAGGTAATTAGAAAAATAATTACGTATATTATAGGACACAATTATTTCATTTAATATGATATTTAAATGAAACTATAATATCCGTAAAATTACATTTACCTTTTTTTACATTATTAATATTTTATAAAATCAGTCCTTCATGTTTTTCAATTAAAAGGTTATGTCATATATGCTTGTATTAATTTTTAATGGTGTTTTTTTTAGATCCACGAATTTAATGAATTATGTTGGGATAAATGTGTTGATAAACCAGGAAATAAATTGGATAGTCGGACAGAAACGTGTTTACATAATTGTGTGGATAGATTCATTGATGTTTCATTACTTATTACTTCCCGTTTTGCTCAATTGTTACAGAAATCAGGAGGAATATAGAATGTATATTATTCGTACATATTTATATTTATATATAAATTCAAATAATAAGGTCACTTAATTTATATGCAATTGTATTTTGGATATACAATACATATTTCAACAACTATGTTTATGCAAAATTTTTCATTGATATATATGTAGGATTCCGTTATTATTAGGTTATTAAAATTATTACCAAAAAACAAGGACAATTTATGGTAGTAATATATATATATAACTTGAATAGTAAGGACATATTATATTGCATAAATTAATGCAATATACCTTATACAACATGACATGAATTTGTTTCAAATATAGAGATGTAATATTTAGAAATAATTAAAAAAATAGAACTTAGTGGCATATAAAACTTTTTGTTATATTACAATGTTTATATTACAATAAATGCAGATTGTGCAATTAACATATTTTAAGTAATACAATTACACTGATAAACCTATACGTATTTTATTTAATATGATATTAGGTTATTGAAATCATATACATATAGGTCTTTGAGGAAGGCACATGTTATAAAATGAATCTTTTCTCCAAAAATCTTTGGTTTTCCATCCACACCATCCTTTGTTTATTACTGTACTTATCTTTTCAGGACCAGTATAATGTGGATCTAAAATTAAAAACTTTACTTCTCCAGATGATTCATTATAATTTACTCCTAAAATTGTGTGAGCTAATACTCCACCACCTATGAAAAAAGAAATACAAATTTTAATTTAATTGAAATGATTGAATTGATCACTTATTACCGATCTTACCAATCATAATTGGTGTTCCTTGTGTATCAAAATGATGTGCGAGATCCGAAGCTAAAATCGATACTTCCTCTCCGTTCGAAGCACATAATATTTTTATATTAATTCCAAGGAGAGTTTCTAATATAAAACCTACTTCGGTTGATCCAATCCATTGTTTACTACCTATGAAATTAAATGGTTTGTCACCTATTTCAACTAAGCACTTTTGTATTTCTTTGTGAGATGGTATTGGTATGTTGGTATACCCTTGTAATCTATAATGTATAAATATAACTAAATTGCATCATAGTATATCATTATACATATCGCATTAGTATAACTTTATAGAAACTTGTTTAATATCTTACCTATACCAAGATATAATAGTTTGAAGAGATCTATAAGCACATCCCCACCCATTATCATCAAATTCATTTTGCATATAATGATGGTAAGAATATAATCCATACACAATACTTGATTTACCATCTTAATGAAAAAATTAATATTTGTAATATTATATTCTTTTTATAGAATAAATGCTTTAATTATAAAGAAAAAGTTATGGCCATACCTGTAATGCTTGGAATAGACTCGTGGGGATTTATAAGCATATCGTTGTTTTGTACATCGTTAAAGAATTGCACACTGTTCATACGCCGGAAGTAAGGTCTTGTTAAATCTAATGCCAATGTTGTGTGTAATTGCTTTAAGCATGAAGCTAAAAAGAAGAAGTAATACTGTATACTTTTGTATTGGATTACTTTTTATATATATATATACACATATAAATTAACTTACTCATGTTATCGTCATCCCATCCATTTATATAAGGCACTGTTAATAAATGTCCAAGTATTCGTGGTTTAAAATAGAACCATTCCAATGGGATTACATAATCCGTGCACATATAAGGATTAGATTTCCAAAACATTATTACAATGTTTATGTATTGACATATAGATTTGACTAATGCTTTATATAATTCTATAGAAGTTACATCATGATTAACTAAAACTAATCTATCAATATTAAAAGTATATTCTATACTGTCAAATGCATCTGTAATATACAAAGAAAACATTTAATTAATAGTATTTTGATATAAAAATATATATATTTTTATAGCAAAGTGTTACTTACATTTTGCTTGATGCAATACTGGAGCGTGTTTACATGCAGTGTTAGGTTCTCTTTTAGATATTTGTAATAATGCATTTGCATATATTGCGTTCTAGAAAAAAAATATTAAAAAGTATTATTTAGTATAAAAGTAAATAGATTATATAAAGACATAATAAAATTTTCAATATATTCTATACTAACTATATTATGTACAGATCCACTATTCGTCCTTAGAACATTAAGAAGTTCCTTGAGTTGCGCATTTTCCATATCACCATCATCATTATTACTAAAAAGGTAGATCTTCTTCGACGGAAAGTAAAATGCTACTTTTCCGGATGAAATCTTATTTCAATAATAGTATAATTATTTCGAAATAATAATAATTATCAACGTCTTATAAAAATATATTAAATGGTAGTTAATATTTTTAAATGGAACTTACTTGTTCATTAATTTTCTTCATTGTATCCAATATTTTATCATTTTCACCAATTAACGGTATACCTAATTGTATTCTAACATATGCAAATTGTTCTTTGAATTTATTTTCATTAATTATCTCAATATTATTAAATTTTTCTAATTCACCATTGTTATAAGAATACCATTCTACATTTGTATTATCCAGGAAATATTTTAAAACTACTCCATGATTCTTAATAAAAATAAATTATGATCGTTTAAAACAACACTTGTAAGAAAATAATATATTATTGATATTATATTCTGCTTACTTTGATTGCCTCAGGAATGTTTCCATCACTTTCTCTGATGTATAATATTCCACAAGGATCTAGATTTGTAGGTAAAAAACTTTCAAATGACAGAGTATTAAAAGTATCATCACTATCATTATCAATACTAAATGTTATTATTGCTAACGTATCATTATATTTTATTCCATATAAATGACCTGTAGCTGTAGTAATTACATTTTCTAATCTCTAAAAATAATGCATTGTAAATAATTATTTGTAAAATATATATGTACACACACATGTATATATAGGCTTTTTATATTACCTCTATGATGTTAGATAAAATCTGTAATTTCGGCTGCATTTTTGTAAACAAAATCACAAGAATGATATTGGCTAAAAATGTGTAATAATTTTCAAATCAACCTTCCGTATGGAATGTTCATAAGGTGAAACATAGTAACTTTTTGGACGTACATTCGCAAATTTAGATTACGTTTTCATGAGACGTTAACTAACAGCTGTTAGAAATGATCGGAACAAGAATTTAAAGAAATCTTTACAAGGTATTCTGTCAATTCGATAATTAAAATTGTATCAATAGTTTTCTGTGCTCTCTAAATATAATGTTTTAAAAAATGGATCCGTTTATTCTCTAATGAGAAAAACTATGCAACGCCATCTAACGGACTGCCAATTAACTAAGATCATTTAAATGATAGAGCGTCGGTAAGAAGAAATTATAGATTTCATTGATTTCAAAATTCTGTAGATTTTAAAATTATCTTTGTCATGATGAATCGAACAAAATATTTTAATAATAAAATGAATAAAATAAAGAAAAAAATAATTTAACAAACTCAATTTGTTTAATCGACGTATGAACTCTAATTTAAGTAATTAAAAAATGAAAAAGAAAAAAGAAATCAACAGGTTACATTTTTTTAATTGAAAATTCAAGTAGATTTCGTTGAACAGATTCAAATAGATTCAAGTTCAAATAGATTTTTGTTGAATCATTTCCAATTTATAAATACATTTTTCATAAAATTAGTATAATAATTTTTTTTTCTATATATCGTAGAGATATTATTACGTTGCCAGAGTTATCGCAAAACTAAATATGAAATTCGATTAAATCCATAGGTATATCGCTATATCATAATGTACACGAGATATTTCGTAACTTGATGGTGGTCAATTGTAAATTCGATCGGTCTCTGGCGTTCACCTATAATTTTTCTATACTGACAAAATAACATCAGCACGAAAGATAAACTTGTGATAAAATTTGTGGTGTATATACGTAAAACGAGAGTTTTAATCAAATTGATACGAATACAATGGCTAACAAAGAGATATAAATAAACTTTGGCAATAATATCGATGAGATAACAATGATTTGCAATCGAACGAAGAACAAAAAAAAAGAGATTGATGAGTGTTTTATTCTATTTAATTTGTATCTATGCATTTTTTATAATTAAAAAAAAAAAAAAAAGCAAATTCGACGATATTTTTTTATACCACAAAATGGTATTAGAAAGAAGCAGGTGTTTGTTATTTCGTTTAAGGTATATTAAGAAAAAAAAACAACAAAAAAAAAAAACAAAATAAAAGAAAAGAAGAGAAAAGAAAAATAAAGTACCGGCAGATTTAAGAAAATAAAAGGCTTCCATTAAATAAATAACAGGAAACGTGACGTTTCAAGTAATTTTCTTCTATTTTTATAGAAAACACCATTATTAACGTCGGCATTATGTCGAGATATTCTTGAGATACAACTAGAGAATGTTTTGATAATGGTCACTTCTTTCTTTCTTCCTTTCTCTCTCTCTTTCTCTCCCTCCTTTCAGAATTTTCTTCAAATGATAGAAATCATTTCGTATTGTTGTTTTACAGGTCAACAGTGATACATGAATAAGCTCGAAAGAACCGTACCTACCTAGGATTTTACCTACTAAATGTAAATTTGGAGAAATGTTTGAGGAAGAGAAAGAGAGAGAGAGAGAGAGAGAGAGAGAGAGAGAGAGAGTGAGAGAGAGAGAGAGAGAAAGGGATAAGTGACTTTGGAAGTTGAAGCTCGCCTAACGGATGTACAATGTTCAGAACGTGGAAGTGCGAAGCTATGCCACAAGGTTTGCATAGTGTTCCCTTGTGTTCATAGAACGAAACAACTTAGGAAGCTCTGTCTGATATCTCGTCTATGGACTATCCTTTCCTTACTAGCTCTTAACTTGGCTAATTTCGTATTAAAACTCACCTCACATTTGCGTTTAGAGAGAGAGAGAGAGAGAGAGAGAGAGAGGGACCACGTTTGTTAGAAGATCACCTTTAGTTAATCCTTCCTTCCTTGTCATTCTCTCTCTCTCCCTCTCTCTCTCTTTCTCTTCCTTTCACTATCTCTATCTCTTTCTCTTTCAAATGTTCCGAAATTTCTTATCACGTTTAAAGGAATTAGATTGGTATAACAGACATTACTTCGACTTCCTAGCCGAGATAACTTCTCTTGAGGTTCTCGCCCATTGCGAGAATGTATCGTCATCGTCGCTTTCTCATCAACCTACAATACCTATATCAACCATTCTCGTCCCTTTAACTTTATCATAACTTTACCATCACTAACGATTTTATCCACTTACGTTATTTCTCAAATTATTATCTTTTAATATTGATTTTTGATATCGATTTTTTATGAAATTGAATTAATTGATTTAATTTGTAATTCGTTAACTGACTTTTATCGAACTAATAACTGATTATTATCGAACTAATTTTCTTTTGCATTCGGACGAAATAAATGTCGAAGATCTATCATTTCAAATATCTAAGATTAGAAATATTAATGCTTCCGGGAATTTTTATAATTATTCAAACAATATGTAATGTACACGGAGAATAGTAAATTAATATTTAAAGAATAGTTCATTCGTGATTGAGATTTCATTTGATTTTAAAAGAATAATAATATAAAAGTAAAATGATTGTTACCATTAACCTGTGGGTTTCCATAAGCAGCAACCTCCACGTGGTGAGATCTGGGTCGATACTGTTTGCGATATATCGAAATCTAAATCTAAATTATATAACGTAAGAACTATCAGGCTGCATGTTTCATTGCGTTTCCAAAGTCTTTTCTTTTTAATTTTAACACATTACGGTCCGGACTGTTCGCGCGAAAACTTTAGCGTGTAGAAAGTAATGTAGCTGCGTGTAGAATGTAATGTCTGTAATTTTCCTTTATATTACATTATATATATATATATATATATGTTGTAATACATATTTATAGGTCGCCAGCATTTAATGCACAATGTGTAAAATCCTACTTATGTCTCCGGCATTTTACGAGCAGTCAAGAAAAAATATATTTTTATGTCTCCGGATGGTAATATGTTAACTAAATATTAAATTATATTTATTTTACATTGCTAATTATACTTCGATAGATATATTAGAATTCTAAAATAATTTCTTAGAGAAACACACTGAAAGTTTATATTTTGTTCATACATGTCATTGAAATCGCATACGCTACGAACAAAAAGTAATGAATAGTCATAAACATTTTGAGATTGCTTGTCGTCTTTTCTTTTATTGCATCGTTCATTTATTACATTTGGAGTTGTCGAAGAATGAAAATATTGAAGATACATAGTGGTATATATGTATATTTACGGAATAAGAATTCATAAATAAAAGATGTGGCGACATCTAAATAATTAAAATTCACTATGTGTTGCAGTTATCAACGTAGGTTAATAACACTAAATTGTTTATTTATCAATGTAGTAACATGAAGTCGATTGTTTATCGACGTAAATCGGAATTATTTATCGACTTAGATCGATGATACTAAAATGGTTATTTATCGACATAGGTTGATTACAATAAGTCGATTACTTATCGACATCGTCGAATCAATGATTTTTAATAAGGAATAGGGGATATTATATATCTCTATATATTTTCGATTTTTTCACTTTTTGACAATTCTGGATACAGTAAATGGGAGGATGTAATAGAATAAGAGATAGCATTAATTTCTGCGACTTTTTGACTCGAAATTGAATTCCTTATAAATTAATCATTTATACGGAATTAAACATCATAAGATTATTTTCATGAATGAAAACATTTTAATTAAACAAAAGTGATGTTAGATGTTAAAGAGGAAGGAGGTAATACAAGAGATATTTGGAAACAGAGTACAAGTTTTCACATGTCATACTTGTGATAATACGTACATAAGTTATTACCACAAATTTATTAGATCTTCTTTGAAATTTTTTTTTAAAAGATGTATACATCTTCGAAATATCTATATTTGCATTAATTTGAAAAATTCACTCTGTTTTTATATATACGTATATATATATATATTTATAATAATTAAATTTGTTAAAATACCATACGATATCGATTGTTATTTGTATATAAGACGACAGGTCATTTCGATCGAATTATTTTAAGGATGTTTTCAGAGTCTGGATTTTCATTGAAATAGAATATTGAGAGAAATAAAATATTGAGGAGATACTCGCAGAAACAATAGTTCATTTGTTTTTGTATTTGGTTTGTATGCGCATACGTAAAAATTGGATATACAGAACCGTGTTTTTACTTTTGGACGATTGTCAAGGGGAAACGCGTTGTCAAATATTCGGAAGGCCTCTCACGAGAACCATTTCTCTTTCGTAAACTAACTTTGCATTCTTTGGGTTCGCCTACCATTTTCTTCTTTCGCATTTCTAAAGAATAGGTTTACGTGAACGGCGACGTTGTCGAGGACGGTTCGTTTGACCCTTCGAACGAGAAGGAATAAAAAAAAAAGAAAGTAGAGAAAAAAAATAGAAATAGAAGATCGGAAAAGAGAAAGAAAGCTTCTTTTACCAGGTTTAACTCTCTCTTTCTCTCTCTCTGTCTCTCTCTCTTTCTCCTTCGGAAGAATATTTGAAATTTTCCAATGGTGAAAAATGTACTTTTCCCGTTCGAGATGTACTTTTCTTACTATAGCATCCGTGTTGGTTTCACGTTGGAAAACGATAAGACTTTCTTCTATCTTCGAAATCGGATAGAATCCGTTTCCTTCTCTTTTTTTGATCTTCTTCCTTTTATTTTTCCAAGGAAATCATTCCGCATAGCTGAATGTACTCGTGGAAGGAGTATGAGAATCTAGACACATACATACGTACGTACATGCATACATATATACATAAATACATACATACATGCGTATACGTACGTAAAGGTATACCATATTACTGAATGAAAGATATTTACCTTCTATCTAATATATATAAAAATATCCTATTATTGTATTTCAATCAATAAAAGACAAAGAAAAAAAGAAAAAATCAATAAACGATATATATATATATATATATATATATATATATATATATATAAAAGTCTGATAAAGACGTGACCAATCTTATATATAACAATAATCACACGATTTGATCATCCCTAACTGTATTGATTGCTCCAAGTCGAAGAAGAAAACGTCGTCGTCGTCGTCGAAGGAATCGAATCAGATCGTTATTCGGGATCGATTACTCGTAGTATCAATCCTCTCCCTTTTACTCACTCACCTCACTCACCTCACTAACTCACGTCGAATTTCGTTTGCCCGATTCCGTAATGCACACCGCGTCGAATGCAATTTGGGAAACAAAACAGATTAACGGAGCGACGCGCGCGAGGGCCGTTTCGTATTAGCAAGACCGAAAGGTACACGTAAATACACACACACATACACACATACGCATACGCATGCACCTACACAGAGACGTACATACACACACAAATAGATATATACACGTACAGAGAAGCAATCATTCACTTACACACGTACGTCCATCCACGGTTTTGCGTTTAGTGATTGCGGCGTCGACGTTGCGGTCGTACGTCAATCGCAATAGCACGTCGGCCTCGATGCGACGACATATCGAGCCCACCGCGAAGACAAACCCTCCACCTTCCCTTCCCCATAACCACCCACCCACCTATCCAACCGGTTCGTCGAGCTTCCCTCGACCCCTCTTCGACCCCCCTCCCCTTCGCCATCCACTCGCCTCCGCATTTGGCATTCACCCTTTCGGCAAGCCTAACCTAGTCGTCCGCCGTACACGTCTGCGGTACTCTCAACCAGTCACTTTCCAAATTCTAATTTCGAATAATTCGAACGGATAGTTATGATCGATCAATATTTTCATCGATTGAAACAATCATCTTGCATCTTCCCTCTTGAATGTCTTTTATCTCATTGTCCGCTTGATATATTTCTTTCTGTTTCTTTTCTTTTTTTTTGTTTTTTTGATTTTCTTTCTATTACTACATGAAACTTACCAAACATAAAAAAAATATCGTTTCGATACGGAAACAAAAATTTTATTTTTAAGAAATTTCTTTTGCATCGCAGAATTCCGATGAATTTCTTTTGATGGATAGTTCAGGTAGAATTTTTTTATTGGTATGTTATCTAGCGTTATTGGTAATATTGTGACATAATATTTTGATAAATAACAAAATTTATATATTTTTTAATCGATCTAATAATTATCGGAAATAGTGAAGATAGAAATTTTTATTATAAAATTCTATCGTATTTATATATACGCACTTATTTTATATCGTTTCGATAGATGAATAGATAAACTGATAGATAGATAAATGGCATATTTGACTTTAGATTTGGAAACTTTGTTTACAAATCTAATATAGAATCATATATATATTTCAAGAAAACATAGCTTAGTTATACAAAATGAAAAAGAAAGTGTGACAAAAGAGAGAAAAAAAGACAGAGACAGAGACAGAGAGAGAGAGAGAGAGAGAGAGAGAGAGAGAGAGAGAGAGAGAGATCATTAAAATAATTTATAATATATATAATATGTATATAAATAATATATATATATATATATATATAATTATAATTATATAAATATAAATATATATATATATATAATTTTTGGTTTTGTTTTACAAATGAAGAAGAAAACAATGTTGAAGGTAAACGAAAATGGAGAAATCCATTTAAGAAAATTGAATATACCCGCTCTTCCCAATAAATTAAAATCATTCAAAAGTGGTTGGTACTCTTTGGTACGATCGCTTATGTTATAGTAAAACGTTTTCCCGCTAAAAGCAAGTTAATGATCGTGCCGATCCGCGCGAACTATGATGTAACACTGGTCCAGCCAGAGAGAAGGATCCACGTTTGAAATTAATTCCATAACAACGCAGATCAATCAAAATTATTTCTGCACTGTTGCCCGCCGTTATCGATCGCGAGAGTGCTTCGATTATTTAACCGTTAAAAATATCCAATCAATACTGTATTTCTCTCTCTATTTGGTCTCTTTGGTTTAGAAAATTTTCGAACGTTGGTATTTGTCATATTTTACGAGATCTGTAAGGTAGACGAGAGATTCCACTATTCGATTTGCATAATCCATTATAATAAATTCATAAACAATCGGGATTACATTTAATTCGATCGATATTTTTATTTACAGAAAAATTTTTTTTTATATAAGTATATATACACATGTATATATATATGTGTATATATATATATGTATGTGTATGTATATATATATATATATATATATATGTATGTGTATGTATATATATGTATATGTATATATACATATGTATAGGGGGAGTCTTCGTATATAGAGGAAAAGAGACAGGAAAAATAAAAAGCAAGGAAACATGGAACGATTACTCTTAATCCTATCGAACGATCCATCCTGTCCATGTACTAAAAAGAAAGAGAGAGAAAGAGAAAGAGAAAGAGAGATCCTTTAATCCGTGCTACGTCGTCGATGTATGTACATCCTTCGTTCGTCTACAACTCGAACAGCATCGGCTCCCTCTCTCTCTCTCTCTCTCTCTCTCTCATCCCTGATCGTTTTTTGCGTTTTCTCTTTATTTTTTTTCTCTCTCTTTTTTGTCCTTACTTTCTTTCTTTCTTTTTTCTTTTTTTTTCTTTTGTTTTTTTTTACTATTTCGTTCCTTCTTTTTCAGCTTTACGTCACACAGAACGAGAAGATTAGCAGCATCGATATCGTTCAGAGAATACAAACTCGTTCGTTTGCTCCAATCGATTCTGACGTCTACAAACAGAACAAGGTTCATGTTTTGAGATAACAGACAGCAATAACAAGGGAGCGAGAGAGAGAGAGAGAGAGAGAGAGAGAGAGAGAAAGAGAGAGAGAGGGAGAGGATGAGAGAGGGGGGAGGGTAAAGAGAGAAAGATGAAAATTTCAATTCACACAATACAAAAAGCTACGAAACGAATCGTGGTGTTCCAATATGAATCATTCGGTGTTCACAGATGGTGGTCATCGTCGACGTTGAGATATACTGGGAGATATATACATTTTTGTTTTGCGAGAATTCATCGTTGAATTCGGAACACATTTTCATTTCTCGAAAGTCGAAAGGAAAAAGGAAAAAAGAAAAAAGGATCTCGAGCGTACTCCCTCGATCGTGTCTGTCTTTCTTAGAAAGATTCACTGAGAGGGAGTCTCATTTGTGCTCTTCGTGGTTCGCCTCGAAAAGGCTCGTTTCTTTCGTGGCTCCTTGTGAAAGCCCGATTAAAAGGCTTTTAACGAGAAAAGTGTTTTTGATGGTGAAGTGCTAAAAAATTGCTAGAAAGTGGAAATAACGATCGAATGAACGCACGCATTGATCCGTTCTATAAAGTTTTTCTTTTCTTTCTTTCTTATTTTCTTTCTTTTTTCTACCGAACAATAAGAAAAAATCGCGATTGAATTCTATTGGAAAAAAATTAAATAAGAAAAGAAACAAGAAAGGAATAAGGAAAAAAAAATAAAAAAAGAAAACTAGAAAATAGAATATTTATCGAATTATCATAAACTTTTCTTTATAAAAAAATTATTCCTTTTATTATATTATTTGTCCCTTTATTTATATATGTATTATTAATTGCTTCTTTTATTACATATGTATGTATATGTATATATATATATATATATATATATATATATATATATATATATATGCCCCTTCGAGTAGATATATATCGTATCTAAAAAATATCAATTACTTAAGATACTTTTAACATAAATCAATACGAAATTTTATTGTAAAAATATATTCTAAATAAATATCACATAAGATTATACACAATATATCATATTCAAATAGTTACATACAATGAAATATAATATCACTTTCTGACACTATCCTATAATATATCCAGTGGCACATATACAAATAGAAAATCTATATATCAGATAAATCTAATATATAGACAAATCTATATATTCTTTGATGCCTTTTCTTTTTTTTAGTCTTTTTTTCTATTTTATGTCCTTTTTATACATATATCCTTTCTCTTTCATGGATCTCAACGTTTCTCCGTTGATTCTCACCCTCGGTTTCCTCCTTTTTCATCCTTTCAGTCTCCGGTTTCCTTGACTTTCTTCTCTCTTCCTCTCTCTCTTTTTCTTTCTCTCTCTCTCTCTCTAGTTCCTTCATAAGATGCACCGGTAGCACAGCCATGCTTGTATTACTATTTTCCCTTACTCCGCCATTCTTCTTCCCAACACTAGCGTTTATCATTTCTCCTCTTTCCTATTCGTCGTCATAGTCGTTGATTTTCTCACTTTCTTTTTCTCCTTTTTCTTCTCTTTCATCTTCTTCTTCTTCTTCTTCTTCTTCTTCTTCTTCTTCTTCTTCTTCTTCTTTTGGAATATTATACTCTCGTGGATCGCATGCCAGGCTAACTAGATGATAAATAAATAAATATTTTAATCTAATAATATCTTAGTTCCTTTCATCCTTTCGATTCACCCTCTCTCTCTCTTTCTCTCTCTCTTTTTTTCTTTCTTTCTTTCTTTCTTTTCTTTCTTTTTATGTAGATAATTGTACGTAGATAATTATACCATTGGTTAATAACGAGTTAGTAATTAACTTATCAAGAGATATTTTCAACTTTCTTCATCGCTAAAAGTTTCTACGAATTTCTGACACCTATACAATTTCGTTGCTTTTGTCATTCGTTTTAAGTATTATACTAACAACCATTTTCGCGTATTATGAGTAATGATAAGAAGAAGTAATAAAAATAAAAATAGAAGAAGAAGAAATATGGAGTAGGTACGACTCTAGAGATGAGGATATAAAAGCTGATGTAAAAGTCTTTTGTCCTTCTCTCTTTCTCTCTCTCTTTCTCTCTCTCTCTTTCTCTTTTTTTTGATAAGGAGAAAATTCGAAGGACGAAGAAAATAAAACTGTTGTTGTGTTCAAGGTAATAACACGAATATTGTACGAGAGAATATTCTTCAAAACCAATTTCTTGTTAATGAGAATTTCAACGGCAATGAGGATTCACAAAATTATTTTTCTTTTAATTTAATTACCTAAGTGATATTGTGTAATGAAAAACGTATCGGTGAAAGGAAATTAAAGTTTCTACAAAAATATTTTACGAGAGAATTAAAGGGAATACATGTAAACGCTGAATGACATCTATGAATTTGGATTTTAAAAAGAAAATTTCGACAAATGCAAAATCATTTCTAAAATCAGGAAATACGATTTCGAAAGTTTTCGCTCGAACGGTCTCACTCTGCACGAAGACAAAGAGAAGTAAGATAAAGCGAGTCGAGAGTGGTAGAACGATTTGTCTTCACGGTATTTCAATTTCATAATGATGAAATAAGGAGAAAATGTCTACATTATTTATCTATCTATCTATCTACCTATATATCCTTCTTTTACTCTCTCTCTCTCTCTCTCTTTATATATATATATATATATATATATATATATATATATATATATGTATCTTTCACTTTTGCTTTGGCTCTTCATCCGTGTATTTATCTAGTGCGACTATTAATGAATGCTCCTATAATCATGTCCTAAGATCGTAACGTTCCGATAAAGTTCAACGATGTAGAAAGCAATTAAGAAAATTACACGCCATATAGATATACATATTCATTTGTACGAAGCTTAACGAATAGAACCACAAAATCTTTTTCATTAATATCAGGATGAAAAATCGCTCGATTGTTTGCTTTTTTCTTTTCTCTCTCTCTCTCTATTTCTCTTTCTCTCTCCCTTTCTGTATTTTTTCATATCAATGATAAAAAGAGATGCTCTTCGCGGATAGATAAATCATATGGCTCGTAGGCGTGTGTGTTAAACAAAAAGAAAAAGAGATAGGAAACGGGAAACACAGAGAGAGAGAGAGAGAGAGAGAGAGAGAGAGAGAGAGAGAGAGAGAGAGAGAGAGAGAGAGAAACATAGATAGATAGATAGAAAGAGAAATTTTTACAACGACGTGTAATATTCCAACGTGGTATACTTATGTGTTTGGTATTTGCACGGTACGCATCAGCTGGAAATGTTTGCAGTGCAAATTTTCTCATCGGCTAGCAAACTGGACATTTTCATTTCGTTTCTATACTATTTAAGAGATATGTAAATATAGTAATCTGTGAAAGTAGACAAAAATATCTTTGCTTACGATATGAAAACAACATTATTATCTAATAAATTTTATTTATTTTCGTATCAACATCAACAATAACAAAAACAACAATAATAATAACAATGCCCATTTGTTAGTGGATTTGTAACTGCTAAACTCGAATATCAAAGAACGAAGAGGACGTTTTTCACTATTTCCCTCTCAGTCTATCTATCTTATTTTCTCTCTATTTATCTCTCTTTCTCTTTCTTCTTCATTTCATTCCTCGTTTTCCCTATCCCTAAGCTCCATTTTTTCCATCTCGAGTTCTTAATTTATCGGGGATATTGACAGGGGATCCGGAAGAGTGTAAAATCACTCAACGTGATGCGATGTTATTACCTGAGAGGTAGGTTGCTATCTTGATGAACAAGAGTGAAATAACAGGAGGGGGATGTCAAGTACAGGGCGAGTCAAAAGAAATATGATCCTTAACTTAAAAGGTCGTATTCGATCGGTGGATTCTTTAATTCTGTTTATTTTATATTTTTGTTTCTTTTCTTTTTATCCTCTCTTTTTTCTATTCGAATTTTTCTAACGCTACCACGGAGAGAAGTGTTTCGATTATATATATTAAATTCGAGAGATAACGTAATAGAATTTATTTATTTCATTTTAAAATGAAATATGATTGATTTCGACATTACGATCGTTCTCAAACAAGTAATTCTAACATTTTATCTTAGTTAATTTAATACCCATCAAGATGCCATTTCAAAAGAATTTCTACATATAGGTATAATTTTAAATTTACTCTCGAGTTAATAAAGCATAATTGAAAAAATCGTAACTATGAATTTATTCAATGAGCATTGATATCAGTTGAGAATATATATTTACAGTTCAATATTTAAGATGCGAATATAATAAACAAAAAAACATTTTATTTTATCTTTCTCTCTCTCTCTCTCTCTCTCTCTCTCTCTCTATCTCTTTCTTTTTCTCTCTAAAGGATAACAAAGACAAAAAATCATTTATGAAGTTGTTATTGAGGATAAAAAATTTTTTAATATAAATGATTTACGAGATAGTAATTAATTAATTAAAAAGAGAGAGAGAGAGGGAGAGAGAGAGGGAGAGAGAGAGAGAGAGAGAGAGAGAGAGAGAGAGAGAGAGAGAGAGAAATCTCAATTATATAATACAGTAAAGAGAAAGTGGAAACGATAAAATATCTTAGCCAATAGAAAGAGATCAGGATGTTAAACGAACTTTTATACTTTTTAGCCTTCGACGAAGTTACTCTCCTATGTAATTAGAGCATCCGCAATTGGCTTTTAACCCTTTACCCTTTCATCCCTCCTTCCCTCCCTCCCTTCACTACCATTGCCTCCACTCCCTACTCTCCCCGCCCTTTAACCCCGATAAACTGCAACCCGTCATTTTACAATTTGAGAAAAAAAGAGAATCGGAAAGAGTGGCCTGGAGTTCGGTAAACGGTTGGGATTTCTTTTAACTTGGTTCTGCAAATGAGAAGCACTCAGTAGGATTCACAGGTAAATAGGGGAATTGATAATGTCCGTATTTGGGAGAAGAAGAAGAAGAAGAAGAAGAAGAAGTAGAAATAGAAAAAGAAGAAGAAGAAAATAAAAATAAAAAGGGAAAAGAAGAACGTGGAGAGATACTTGAAGCGATTCGGATTGAGGTACGATAACATCAAAAATGTTCACGGTTAAGGTATATTACGTTGAAAGCTTTTCGTTTCGCTTTTCATATAAAAACAAAAATGAAAAAAAAAAAAAAATCGAAATTACAAACAAAAAATTACATTTTCATTTTTCATTTCTTTATAACACATATAGAATATTAATCCAATCCGCGAAAATCGAATCAAATCCGCCTTAACGTTTAATTTATTTATTCAATTATTCACTGGGATAGGAAAATATATAATTTATATATATAAATATATATATATATATATAAATAAATAATTAGAATATTATGTGATATTAATAAAAATAATGATGAAGAGAAATATCTAAAAATACGAAGATAATATATGAAACTAAGTATATCAATATATAAATTTTACAAAATGTGTAAGTAACAATCTTGAGGTCAGAAGATTGAAAGGGTCGGGCGGGGGACAGGATGAGGGTGGGAATGATGTTAAAAGAAGAATGAGGTAAAAGAAGAAGAATAAGAATAAGAACGGGAAAGAGTGATTTTATAGAACTGGTTTACTCTTTCAATATCGTTTTGCCTTAGGCGTCGGTGTTCGCACGTTTACGACGTAACTGTGAGCAAACTGTTAGGAATTGGTGCGAGCGAGCGTTGTGGCGTTCCTTTGAGAATCCAATATTTCCATGATAATAAAGCGTCTCTTTCTCTCTCTCTCTCTCTTTCTCTCTTTCTCTTTCTCTCTCTCCATCTATGTCTCTCTTTTGCCATTGGGCCGGACTATTCTCTTCGATCTGAGAAAGAAAAGAGAAAAAAAGAGCACACACACACACACACACACACTACATATACACATACACACATATACACATATGCACATATCCATACATGCACAGATACACACATACACACACCCACGCTCCCCACACCCTTCCACACATATACGTATATTTATAGATAGATAGATAGATACATATATACCTATGTATGTAGGTCGTTCAAGTACTTGAATGCTCTAGGAAAATAGGGATGATCGACACATCATTCCACAACGTTTTCTGTAGAAAAGTAAGACGGTGTCATTTAAAGTGCGGTCGGATTTACTACAACATGGTTTAATGACATGGCGGTATCGTTTAGATGATAAATTCACTTGACATCGGGCTGTAATTAATGGAGCGTTAATCATTTCATGAATAATTGCCATGGAAGAGGAGAGAAAAATAATGTATGGATAGGTAGATAGATAGAGAACAAGACAGAGAACGAAAGAGGCAGAGAGAGAGAGAGAGAGAGAGAGAGAGAGAAAGAGAGAATCAGTTGAATATAGAAAGAGAGCTCAATAACTCGGTGAATGTTGACGGTAATTAAAATTTTAACTTTTTCATGCTACGGGAAGTATAAATATATACATATATACATATATATATACACATATACATACATACATACATGCGTACATGCGTACATACATACATACACATATATAAATATATATATATATATATATTTATATGCATATATGTGATGGCGAACGGTGACCTATCGCGGCTACGATTCGAAAATTTCAAATGGAAGAAGTAAACTAAATTAAAAGTGGAATATGTATGATATATTATATATAAATGCGTTGCCACGTCCATGTTATAGATCTCTACTGTCCTTATGACGTTCGCAATAAATTAATAATAAAAATAATAATAATAATAATAATAATAATAATAATAATAATAATAATAATAACAATAATAATAATAATAATAATAATAATAATAATAATAATAATAATAATAATAATAATAATGATAATAATAATAATAATAATCTTCGTACGTGCGATTGAACGAAACGAATTTTCTGATTTAATGTCACGTAATATATGTCATAGTCTATGATAAAACAAGTTATCTGCTTTATGTGTATGAGCGTGCCCGCGCGTTTGTATGTTGTATACTCGCGATGAAACGGCTTGTTAAGTTCGAAAGAGAACGGGTTAAAACTGAGTTTGTCGGTATGCTAAGAGACTCTTTCATATAGTCGGATTAAGATAAATTCGTTTCTTCCGGACTACTTTGTCCGTCATTCAACTTGACTTCAAAGCTTCGTTTTAGATAATAACGTGATATAATATATAATTATACAAATATCATATTTAAAATTAGTCGTTAAAGTAATTTTTTTTTTCTTATTTGTTTTTTTCTTCTTTCGTTTAGTTCTCATTTCTTTTAGTTTCTTGTTACATTTTTTTTTTTAATCTTTTCTTACTCTTTTTTTCTATTTTTTTTCTATTTTCTTTTTTTTTTCTTTTTTTTCAAAGCATCAAAAGCAACGTCCCAAGGTAAACGAGATTTTGTATAGGATCGTTGAAAATGTCATGCTACGTTTTCTTTTATGATTCATTCAATGTCGGGTATCGTAGAACAGCGGGATTCTCTGGTAATGCGAAAAATAGGACCCACGAGTCCTATAACTGAGTATAAATTATGTCGTCGATCGATTGCGATTCGTTCTGTCTTTTATTTTTTTTCCCTCTCTCTCTCTTTCTCTTTTTTTCTCTATTTGTTTTTATATATATATATGTGTGTGTGTGTGTGTGGGTTGTTTAAAACAGTCGTTTAGTCGTGACACATCGTGCATCGAGCATGCTTTCACTCTTCGACAATACCTACAAATAACGAAGGCTGTTTTCTAGTCGAACGATTTCATTCCCCCCATTTTATTTAAAATAATCAAGCATAAATTTTTGATAAGAAGAATTTTATTCTCTCTCTCTCTCTTTCTCTATTTTTTTGCCTTTCTCCGTCTTTTTCTAGTTGTTTTTCGTCAGTATACAATCTATAGTTATTTATTTTAATTCATTCGAAACTCGAATCCAATATACAGGATAGTCCAAAAGATTCTCGGTGATTTCGAAAAAATCGATTCGATCCTTTTCTAAGGATCTCAAGCTATAAATTTTATTTTCATCTATTTTTTGTTTTTTCAGACCGTAAAAACTACAAGACCTCTTTGCAAAAATATTACGAAAGTTAGAGGTATGTAAGCGTGAAAATTCACGAGAATCTGTGATTTAGATAATTAAAAATTACTTTGGAAGTTTGAGATAGTCTAGAAACTTTTGGTCCATCCTGTATATTGATTTCGACCTATAACAAAGTTATTCGTCGACGAGATACAATATGCGAAAGCGGCTGATCAAATATCCGAAACTTTCCTGACTATTCCAATCGAACAACGCGCACTCGTTCAGATTCCAATTCTATTTCCTATCGAAATGTTTCGGATCGTTAGATTAGAATTTCGAATTAGGAGGAACGTTGCTTGGACGTTGCTCGGACCTTACTCGGACGTTGCTTGATGAAAGGGCCAGGAATCTCCTGGTGGTTTAGGGTTACTCGTGGAACGTTTAACGAATGACTCGTTACGTATGTATATATGTATGTATGTATGTACGTGTGTGCGCACGCGCGCGTACGAGAACGAGTTAGCGAACGAATCAGCGAACGAGCGAGCACGCGCGTATGTACATTTACCTATATAACTATGCATCTAGGTCACACGCGTTACAACCGGAAAATTACAATTTTCGTGTCCTACTCGAAAAGAACGACATTTTTCCTCTTTCTCTCTTTCTCTTTATTTCTCACTCTCTCTCTCTCTCTCTCTCTCTCTCACTTTCTCTCTCTCTCTCTCTCTCTCTCTCTCTCGCTCTGCCTCTCTCATTAGCAGGCGAAACGTATTAGAGAAATCTTATTACATGGTTGAAAAAAAATTGCCGAATATTTTTGAGATGAATCACCTGATCGACTTTTTTTTAATATTGTATATTATCTAATTTTTTTTTACTCTTTGAATTTCCTTCTTTTTCCTTTTTTTTTTCTTTTCTTTCTAATTTTTTTTTTTCACCAAGGGAAACAAGACGCGATAAGTACATATTCTTGGAAATAAGAAGAAAGGAAGAAGAAAAGAGAGAGAGAGAGAGAAACAAAAAAAAAGTACCGTTCCAACTTCCAAGTTTTCATTCGGATTCCTTTTTATGGTATTACCAAATTAGATAACCAGGAGATTAGGATTGTGGTTTTGCCCAGGGAAGAGCAATGCGTATCAGGGTGCCTCCTAGATTTCGCAGGTGGTGGCGATCGATGTTGACGATGGCGACGTATGCATCCATGCAATTTTGAAAACTGGACATATTCATCCTTCTTATGCATATATATATATATATATATATATATATATATATATACGTACACAAATATATACATAAATCATTTTAATAAATAAAAATATTCTGAGAAATATCTTTTACTTCATCAGTATTTTATTTATTAAATTTTAATTTATATCAACACAATACCACTCTCCATTCATTTGTATCAATAGTTATGTATCTAATTATATTTTATTTTTCTTTTATTATTTTCATTTTATTTTTAACATTATTTCTTTCAATTGCTAACGAATGTAAAAAAGAAAAAAAAAAAGGTAAAAGAAGAAAACCCAAATAAAAATCTCAATATTCCTTTACTTTAATTTCGTCTTTTTTTTTTAAGAAGAAAAAAGAAAATGATTCGTGAGAATGTCTTACAGATAAAGATAGATAGATAGATAAACAGATAGGCTGATAGAGAGAAAGAGAGATGCGATATGTATCTCGAAATCGTTGTGTTATTTTCCAGTTATTCGACATGCGTACAGGTGGATGCGGTGTGAAATAGAAAGATGAGCTCAAGTGAAGAGTAAAAGGGGAACAAAGAGTACAGAGAGAGAGAGAGAGAGAGAGAGAGAGAGAGAGAGAGAGAGAGAGAGAGAGAGAGAGAGAGAGAGAGAGGAAGAGAAGACGGGCACACGAGGAAGCTGGAGAGAGTGTAGTAGTATGGATAGAAGAGAGATAGATAGAAAGAGAGAGAGAGAGAGAGAGAGAGAGAGAGAGAGAGAGGAGTGAACAAGAGGGTAGCGAGGAAAAGAGCGGTGGAGAAGAGAGGGGCAGATTTGACCCTGCTTGTGCACCTGGATAGGAGGCTGTAATCAATACCACAGAAAGTGCGCGCTGCGCCAAGCTCTCTCTCTCTCTCTCTCTCTCTCTCTCTCTCTCTCTCTCTCTCTCTTACCTTCTCTCTCTCTCTTTCTCTCTCACTCACTCAGCTCACTCACTCACTCACTCGCTCTCACCCCTTATCCGTCCGACTACCGATATCTGAATAACGAGCGCGCAGGTACTACAACCAGTCCCGGCCAACGGAATTTCCTTTTTACTAATCCGTCCTGTCGTTTTACGAATTTCTCTCGAATTTCTCTCTTTCTCTTTCTCTCTCTCTCTCTCTCTCTCTTTTTTTCTTTCTCTTTCTTTACTACATCATCGTCTTTCGTTCCTAGCTCGTTCTCGCCGTCCTCGTTAGTCAGCTCTTGTAATTGACTTTGATCGTATCTACACTTTCTGATCGTTCTTTCTTCCTCTCTATCACACTCTTTTTCCTATCCTATATCCGTGAACTTTCTCGATGATACAGGTTTTCTTTCAGTCTCTCTTTTTTGTTTTTTTTTTTTTCTTTTTCTTTCTCTTACTTTTTTTCCTTTTTTTTTTTTCCTTTTTTTTTATATCGACGATGGAAAATATCAAGGATTTAGACAGATCTCGTAGTTGAATCGACAATATCACGATAATTATTTGTGTGTGTGCGTGTGTGTTTGTGCATGTGGGTGTGTGTGATAAATATGAATAATCTATATCAGCATTTCCCAAAATTTTTCTTTATGATGGAACACCTTGGTTATTTTATAGGGTACGTAGCTATTAATAATAAATAAATCAAGCGTGAATAAATATAAATGTAGAGACAAACAAAGCAAACATTTATTATAAAATTTGTAATGTTATTGTTGTAAAATCAAAACGCATGAAAATGAATATTAATTTTTATAAATTTTCATGGTACTATTTATAATGATTTTCTGTTGGAAGATCAGAAATATGTTCCGTGGAACACAGTTTGGGAAAAGCTGATACAAACTGATTTTCTAATGTCTAAGTATCTCTTATCGGTCAGTTTCTTCAAATTTGTTATGTCTTTTTTTTTTTTTTTTTTCAAAACGCATGTTCCTTTTCTTTCTTTGTTTTTCTTTTTTTTTTTTTTTTTCATTTGAATCCCTTAACACTAAGAATTGTCATTAACTTTATTCTAAAACGAAAATACGAAGAGTAGATTATTATTTGGGAATATTAGGGATTTTTATTTGGGATATTTATGACGAGTATTGACATTTTTTTCAAGATGCCCGAAGATTTTTCCCATGGTAGTATATAATTACAGATACACGATCTTGATTTATTTATTATTATACAATTTCTTTTAAAATAGAACGCAAATGTTTCTTATGTATACTTACGCATGTATGTACGTATAATACATACATATGTACATAACACGTATGTAAATAAAATCTAAGAGCAATTATTATACCCTTTTTATCAATTTCCCATCGATCAATGTTGAAAATACGAAATAATTCTGACATTGTTAAATCTACGAAAAAAATTAAAAATAGAATTAATTGCCTCCCGGTCTCTATCTAAGGCAAAACACATTTCGAATAAAGTTTGTATATTGGTTGTTCAGAACAAAAAAAAAAAAAAAGAAAGGAAAGAACGCAAAAAAATCGTTGAATGAATCGATATGGAAAGAAAATACTACTTTTCAGTTTCAGTTACGTACTATATTACGATTTCGAAACGACTGATATCGCCCTAGGAAATAACGATCGTGAACATACATACATGAGTGTACTGTTTGTTCGTCCCTCCATCTGTCTGTCTGCCTATCTGTCTGTCTGTCTGTCTGTCTGTCTGTTTGTCTGTCTGTCTGTCTGTCTGTCTGTCTGTCAAGGCAGACACAGAGAGAGAGAGAGAGAATACCATCGTTCGAGGATGACGACTTGCTCAGGGCGTTGGTCGTTATAACATCAGACGCATTTACTATATTCTCTGCTAAAATTACGTCGCATTTTCATATCGCGGCTTATGCGTTTCTGATGCGATTATAGTATTCTCTTTTTCTATTTTCACGTTTCGCGTATCCTCGAAGGATCTTTATTCTTTATGAACTCTCAAGCGTAGCTTATTCCTCGACGAAATAAGCGAAATGAGTTTGGAGATATTACCGTTCATACTTATTCTTTCTTTCTCTCTCTTTCTTTCTCTTTCTCTCTTTCTCTCTCTCTCTCTCTCTCTCTCTCTCTCTCTCTCTCTTTATCTATCTATCTCCTTCATATTACACATATACTCGTGTATACATGGACACGCAAGTACAACTTAATTAGATTAAACTAATTGTACTAACTTTTACAAGAACAAAATCTCAATGTACGATCTTGATTTTATACTTTATTATTATGCCCGTTTAATTCTACTATCATCCACGACTGACTTGTATGTGTATTATGTGTATATACATATACATGTGTATATATATATATATATGCTAACTATTCGATGAGTTTGTGTATACTTTTCTCTCTTTCTCTCTTTCTCTCTTTCTCTCTCTCTTTCTCTCTTTCTCTTTCTCTCTCTCTCTTTCTCTTGTTGTCGCTCTTTCTTTATTTCTTTTTTCTCATTTTACGTATGTACGTTCTACGTTCGGCGATATGTAAACATACGAAAAGATATTTTATCTATGAATGATGGGGACCAATCGGTGTTCTTCAAATATCATTCATTGAGGTGATTGTAAAGAGGGAATGAGGGGAGGGGGATGGCAGAAAGAAGCTTTCAGTCTCGTCGATTTCTTTAATCAACAACGATGTCTTCGTGTAATCAGGTTGGAACAATTAAATTCTTTTAAACGCAATTACTTCTCTTGCATTTCTCTCTCTCTCTCTCTCTCTCTCTCTCTCTCTTTCTCTTTATATATATATATCTTTGCTTGCTATTTTACTACGGGAGACAAAGATATATATATATACAGAGAGAGAGAGAGTGTTCGTAGACAGCAACAAATCGCGAGGCCGAGGTCAAATAATTGAAAGGTTCGCTTGAACTCGACAGGGTGGAATAGGTAATCGGTGCGATCAACCGGGGCTAAACCGCAGGTGGTCTAATTGCAAGCAAGCTCGCTTTCTGTAATCGTGTGGAAGGAGAGAGGGAGGGAGGGGACTGAAAAGGGGAACGAGAAACGGGGAACGAGGAACGAACGGACGATGTCATATTACACTCAGATAATGCATCTCAGCTCGTGCAAATTCATGTGTCGCGTGTCTAACGTTTATCTTTCAACTCTACCGGCCCTTTTTTTCGAGTACTTTATCGAGCATTTCTATTCTTCCGATTGTGTCTAATTTTAATTTTCATGCTTTTATTATAACTTCCCTCTCTTTTTCTCTGCCTCTCTCTCTCTCTCTCTCTCTCTCTGTCTTTTTCTTTTTCTTTTGTTGTAATTTTTTACAGGGGAGTTCGCATTGTATTCTTTGAATTTAATTAGCTTTTGTTACTTTGTTATTGCTGTTGCTATTGTTCTTCTTCTTCTTCTTTATGTGTCCATTTGTAAATATTTTTATTATGAACCTGAAGAAAATGATAAAACGTCTTTGTGTACATATGTGCGTACGTGCGTACGTGTGTGTGTGAAAGTGAGTGAGTGAGTGAGAGAGAGAGAGAGAGAGAGAGAGAGAGAGAGAGAGATATGAATATTAACTGTCGTAAAGCTTTGTTTTGGACAATATATCGAGTTTGATATTGAACGAACGTCAACAGCTCTAAATACGTCACTAACGATCGAACATTATTTGCATAACTTAACGCAGGTATCCCGTGTAGCGTTGTATATTTATGGAATATCCTACATTATGTCAGGGTATGATTGCTAACGGGAAACGTACGTTAATTTCTTCGTTATTCGACCTTGATGGTTCGAACGACGATTGTTATAATTGTTACGGGTTTTCCAACGAGGATATGTATATAACGAGAATGTGTTCATTTGAATTACAAAACGTTTCCATTAATTTACGAATTTGTATTATATCAGTTTCCTATGTCGCAGGCATCGCATTATTTAATTATCTAATTGTTGAACATTTTAATCCTGTGGGTTTTATATATATATATATCTAAAAATAAAAAATAATAATAGGTAATAATAATAATAATAATAATAATAATAATAATAATAATAATAATAATAATAATAATAATAATAATAATAATAATAATAATAATAATTATAATGATAACGTGAATAATAATATTTTAATTATCATATATATATCGATCATTGGAGCGTTAGACACCGGTCATAATATAAATTTCTTCATCATTTATCTTCGGTAATTTTTTTATTTTCTGATTATAGATACAATATACATCGTAGGCTAGATGAAACACTTATTAGTATATTAGCCTATCTATAAACGGTACGGTCGGTAATCTTTAACGAAAAGACGTGGAAAATCTGGAAAGGAATTGGAGAGAGAGAAAAAAAAATAAAAAAAAAAGAAGATAAAAAAAAAATTTTTCTTAAACAGAGATAGAAAACAAAAATTTTGTCGGATTAAAAGTCGTCGCCTCGCTTTATGTAATTTTTGTTTTCCTTCGCTCTTTTTTTTTCTATTTCTTTATATTACTCTCATTTCCGCTCTCTCTTATTTATTAATAAATTAATTAATTAATTAATTTATTTATTTATCTATTTATTTCATTAATTATTTATTTATTTACTTTTACTTTATTTTATTTTACTTTTTCGTTCTGGACTTGGAGATCGACGACGAGACTCGAGGAGGTGGATCGAGGAGTGGAATCGAGACGAAAACTGATGATTTCATTTTTGTTTCGCTTTTTTTTCTTTTCTTCTTTCTTTCTTTCTTTCTTTTTTTTTTTTTTTTTTTTTAAAGGAAACAATTTCTCCTCTCTTCGCTAAAGAAAACGATTTTTTTCGATTTTTTTTATTTTTTTAAAAATTATTCATTTCTCCTTCTAATACCTTTCTTTATTTCTTCTTTGTCGTCCTTTTTCTCCTCCTCTTCCTCCTTCCTCTGATCTTTCACTGATTATTTCATTCTTTCTTTCTTTCTTTCTTCCTTTTTTTCATCCTTCTTTCGCTTATCTATACAAGTAAATCGTACGATACACACACGACGGAGCAAGATGATAGATCGAAGTATAGAATTGATATTATATCTAAATATTCGTATATTTACGATACGTTAACGTTATTTCATTTGAAATCGTAATTCGATCGAATTGTTAAAACGAACAAATATTTAGAAAGGCCGAGTCCGTTGTATTATTCGTTTCGTAATTTATGATCTCGATGGTAATGATCGATAGATCTCAAACACATACATGGGATCTTATAGCCTTTCTCTACTTTGCTTTTTGCGATGGCGTCCATCGTCGAACGGTAAAACCTCTTAAAGTTGTTCACACAAACATCGAGTGTAAAAGTGTAAATAAATATCGTAAAGCCGTATGTACAGAAATCCAGTGATTAAAGTTCGACCACCTTAACCTTTTACATTTTTCGTTTGCAATACATAAGATGCAGTGCAGTGCAATGTCTGTTAAAAATTGTTTTAAGGATTACATTCTTACGGTTTACTTTTCTTTACATTTTTACGTTTTACGTATTACATCGATGCACGTGCGAAAAGGGTCTTTCAATTTAAAAGGTATATATACGTTCATTGACGACGATGAGTAATCCCATTAGGTTTTTGTCATATGCGAATTTTAATGTATATACGTGTAACGAGTTAAAAAATTTATTATACAAAACATCCGAATCTATTTTTTTTTTTAAATTCGATGTAAATTATTTTTTCTTTCTTTCTTTCTATCTTTTTTGTTTTTTATTGTTTCAGTTATATTTATCCAGACGTTTTTTCTTTTTTCTTTTCTTTTTTTTTTTTTTATACAAATCGAAACGCGTTGATTACGTGAACTGAAAAAGATTCATTTAATAATGGGAATGTCATTTATTAAAAGGAAGAAGAAGAAGAAGAAGAAGAAAAAAAGGAGAAAGTAAAGAAATCGATTGGTCGAAAAAAAAGTATGAAAAATATCGAACGATTTCGTATACTTTGTCTCGTATACTCTTTATTTTCTTTCGAAATTATTTTTAATTGTTTTTTATTATTTATACGCGATAAGAAAGTTGCTTTTAAATTCATACGAACGGTCGAAAAATTCAATGGGAATATGTTGAAAAGAAAATCTTTCTACTTATCATTTGGGATCACTTTCCCGTCGTCATTCGCGACGATTTCCTCTTTTCTTTCTTTCTTTTTCTCTCTCTTTTCTCCTTTCTCTCTCTTTCTCTCACTCTCTCTCTCCCTCTCCCTCTTTCTCTCTCTCTCTCTCTCTCTCTCTCTCTCTCTCTATCTCTCTATCTATCTACTTATCTATCTATCTCTATATTTTTTTTTCTTTCTTTTTCACAAAGTGGAAAACGATTTTCGAAAAGATCTTAAAGAGCTAAGATTTCGATATATATATATATATATATATATATATATATATATATATATATATATATAGTCTTTGAAAAGTTTCAATCGCACTCGTTCGACGTTATCATGGATAGTTTCAATTTCTCTCTTTTTCCAATCGATCGAGATCTCTTATCTCGAGTGTTCTTTGCCTTCCTTTTTTTCTGTCTTCTTTTTCTATTTTTTTTGCTTTCTTTTTTTTTTCGTTTTTTTTTTATTTCCTTTCTAGAATGCGTTCGATAACCTGGCTTAAAGAGCATAGATATACAAGGTAGAAAAGAGAGATACAAAGAGAGAGATAGAGAGATATAGGGAGATAGGGAGTGATAGAGATACAGAGAGATAAATAGATAGAGCGAGAGAGAGAGAGAGAGAGAGAGAGAGAGAGAGAAAGAACTAGAGAAAAGTCTTCAACCATTCCGTTTGCAATTCTTTCTTCGATTTCCTCTTGCTCCACCCTCGCATTCTTTTTTATCCTCTCGCTACGGCCATTCTTTCAATTAAATTTCGTAATATCCGGATGAAGAGAGCCTCTCTCTCTCTCTCTCTCTCTTTCTTTCGATATAACACTTTTTCTTTTACTTCGCATTTACTTACATATTCACACATGCGCCCGCACCTTTGGTTCTGTTGAAAGAAGTGAAAGAGAGAAAGAGAGAGAGAGAGAGAGAGAGAGAGAGAGAGAGAAAAGATGAGAGAGAGAAAGAGAGAAAGAGAGAGAGAGAGAAAGAGAGAGAGGGAGAGAGAGAGAGAGGGAGAGAGAGCGGAAGTAAAGGATAGAGAAAGAGTAACAGTGAGATCGATTTCTTTCTGTCTTTTTCTCTTTTTCAACCTTCTCTATCTCTCTCTCTCTCTCACTCTCCCTCTGTCTCTCTCCCTTTTTCTCTCTTTTTCGCTCTCGTTCTTTCTCTCTTTCACTCTTTTTTCTTTCGGGCGAACGTCTACGTATCGCATTTTAAGTTGGACAGATTTTTCTTCGTATTTCTTATCATCTCCTTATTCTTCGCTTTTCCTACATTTTTTTTTTTTTTTCATTTTTTTCATTCATATAATTTTGGTTCTGTTCCATTTAAAGGATTCGAAGCATATTTACATCGGTCAGCACCTATATATATGCCTAATCTTCCTTTTTAAATCATTTTTAATTTTAATCTTTTCACTCACATTTTATTGTATATCTTAATATAACCAGAGCTTGGACACTCCTCATTTAAAACGATGATGAGAATTGAAATTTTATCTTTATTTTTTATTTTTCTGTATCTTTCTATGTATGTACGTATGTATTTATGTGTACGCGTATGTATGTATGTATGTATGTGTGTGCGTACCTAGGTCTGTGTATATTTGTTTCTTTTTCTTTTTTGTTTGTTGTTTTCTTTCTTCTTCTTTCTTTCTTTTTTGTAGCGTGGCAGTAGGTACGTTTAAACTTATAAACAAAATTCTTTCTTTCACACTGTCTCTTTCTCTCTCTTTCTCTTTTTCTCTCAATATATATATATATATATATATATATATATATATTTCTTGTAGTCACATACATATACACAATAACAACACATACATACATACAGCACACGCGCACATGTACGCACGCACGCGCGCGCGCACACACACACACACGCACATACATACACACCTATACTTTGTTTTTGCACGCGGAAGGAGGAGTTCGGTAAATTCAACGAACGTCGGATGAACGTGTTAAATCGCCATTAATTTTAGACGCTCGAACGAATCTAACGGGGATCGGGGTAGGTGGACAGGAGGTAGTGGGGAGGGATATGAGGGACCAGGAGACCGGAGAGACGCGGGGTTGTTGACTGGAGATGTTGATATAGTTTTTCTTCAAGTTCGATGGAGGTTCAAAAATTCGATTATGTTTTTTACAACATAGAGAAGATATATTTACCGAACTTTCTCTACCGACAATTATTAAGACGACACGTTTCACGTTACATTGTTGTTATTCTCCTTGCAAATTTCTTCGAGATGATAGTTCCATTATATGAAATATAAAAAGTATGTATATAGTTAAGAACGTACGTAAGACATCGAATTTCGATATACATAATTTTCATCATCATAGTAGTAGCTAACGCCGTCATCGTTGTCGTTGCCGTCATCATCGTCATAGTAGTCGTCGTAGTTTTTTCTTTTTTTGAAAGACAGGGACTATCAAAAAAAAAAAAAAAAAAAAAAAAAATGAAAGAAATTATTCTCATCGCGTTCTCCTCGAAATGAAGGCGGATGGAGACGAAAGTCTCGGAAAAATTCGTGAAGGAGAAAAACAAATCGGTCTCGTATGCGAAGCGTGTCGACTTCATTTTTATATTTACTTTTTTCTTCTTATTTTTTTATCCTTTTCATTTTTGTGTCTTTCTCTCTCTCTCTCTCTTTCTCTCTCTCTCTCTCTCTCTCTCTTTCTCTTTCTCTTTATATCTCTATTTCATTCTCATTTCTTTCGTACATCTTCAAGCAAAATTTCGTTCAATCATCGCACGTCTCACGCATTCTTCACGAATTCTTTTCGCACGTAAATACATGTTGGGTATAATATATATATAGGTGTGTTGTATGCATTTATGTATGTATATTATTCACAGTCTTTTAGACCATCCACGGAGCGGGCAGTGTTGACGCGGTGACACCTTCCTCGGCTCGTTTATAATTACCCCGTTTATTTTTTTTTTTCTTTCAATTTTTAATTTTTACACCGACTATTATCATTTTCGAAAATTATCTTTCTAAGGGCGAGAAGACAAACGGTAACGTTCTCTCATACAATGACGATACATTGTGTTACAGTAATATACAGTACTTTTTCTTTCTTTTTGTTTTTTTTTTTTTTTTTTTTTTGGAAGGGGCAGGGCTGGGCAGGGCGGTGCGGGGCGGGAATGTCTCTCTCTTTTTTCTCTTTTTTTTCTTCCTTTTTCTTCTTTATGTGGGTATGCATTTGCGTATTATCGAGTATAGTACGTCGAACGTTTTTTTTTTTTTTTTTTATAATCTTGATTGTTTCCTTTTTTCTCTCTATCTCTTTCTTCCTTTTTTTTTTTTTTCAATTCTTTGAACTTTCTCTCACTCATCTCTTCTCCTCGCTTTTATTTTAACCGAGCTAACGGAGATTTGTTTCTTTTAAGGTTTAACGCTATTCCGTTTTTAACAATTTTTTTTTTTAATTCGTAAAAACGCTTTCAAACGCCGTCCAACATATGGCTTCGTTTCTTTCCTCTCTTTTTTTCTTAATTTTTTTTTTCTATTTTTTTTTTTATTTTTTACTTTAACACTAATCGAACGAGCACCGCCGGAACGTCGTCGTAAATTGAAAGAAATCCTTGATTATGTCGCGGTAAAAAATTTCTTTTTTATTTGTTTTGAGATATCAGACAAATTTTGTCAATGAATATTTCTCAGGGTGGTGAACAAGCGATGAGGGAGGGGAATGAAGAGGGATAGAGTAGTCTTTCAGAAAATGTTGAAAATCTTTTGTTTCGTGACAATTCATTTTGTTAAATAATAGGCGAAAAAAAAATATATATATATAAAAAGAGAAAGAGAGAGAGAGAGAATGAGAGAGAGAGAGAGAGAGAGAGAAAAAGTGAGAGAGAGAGAGAGAAAGAAAGTGAGAGAGAGAGAGAGAGAGAGAGAGAGAGAGAGAGTGAGAGAGAGAGATAGTTTTCAAAAGAAATACGAAACGGAATTTCTTTCAATATACGACTTTTACATTATAATATTCCTTTTTTCCTCTCTTCTTCCTCCTCTTATTATTTTTTCTTTTTTTTATACGTTTCTCGAAATATACATATACATTGGTATTGTACAAAATGAATCATGGTTGAACGGCAATGCGATATTATCGTTACCATCGTATTTCGTCGATTGATAACTGAACGATTAAAATCGATCATCGTCTTTCTCTTCTTTATCTTTTTCTTTTTCTTCTTCTTTTTTTTCTTCTTCTTTTTCGTCTTCCTCCTACTCTTCTTCCTCTACCTTTTTATTCTTTCTTAAATACATATTTACATCCGAGTAAACGCCATTAAAAGAGAGCTGGAAGTTAATTCTTTAATATTCTTTTGTCATTTTTCTTCTTTTTAATAGTCTTTTTTTTCTTCTTTTTTTCTTTATGTGCACATACGTACGTATATAACGCGTGCGCGCGCTCACACACACACATACACACACACACATGATCACATTAATGTTGGTTAACGCGACATTTTATTGAATCGTTTTGGATCATCGCATCGATTTTTTTTTTTTACATTAGATCTTTTACATTTATATTTAACGCGTTTTCTATTTTTCTTTTTTTTTTTACGCATAACATTTCTCTCCGTGTGTTTGACAAAACAATTCATATAATATTTTCCTCGATCGACTCTTGTTTCGAATTTATTAAACGAAGCATAATTTTTTATATTCAGTCGTTCTTAGGTACGAATGAAAATTTTTGTAATTGAATTGAAATCAAAATAGAAAAAGAGAGAGAGAGAGAGAGAGAGAGAGAGAGAGAGAGAGAGAAACAAAAAAGAGAAAAGATCGAAATATCGAAATATATTGATATAATAAAAGCGAACCTGATGAGAATGGAATTATCCAAAAATGGAGCGCTATAATGAATATGTAACGAATAAATTTTGTTGTTTTTTTTCGCTTTTTTTCTAAAAAAAAAAAAACTAAAATCGACAAAAATAGAAGTATGATAATGAAGTTGTATCGGAGGAGATTTGTTGTTTCTTTTTCTTTTTTTTTTTTTTTTAAAGAAAAGAAAGAAAGAAAGGACATGAAATTCGAGCAGGTCTAGTTAAAAAAAGATTTTAGCATGCCTTTCGATTTTTCGCAAACAACGGGCACTAATGAATCATTCGCTTCTACCTCCCTGCCAATCTCCAATATTTCGTCCTATCACGTTTGCAAGAGATGCAATGAATTTATAAATTGTTACGTGAAATCCCTGCTCTAACTCTTCGGAAGTCCGTGCACGCGCTATGAACGAATAATATACGTAGTAGTAATTGGTGCCGATAAAGTGATCGTTAGCAAGTGGGTATACGCTTTTTGATTTGCCTATTCAGCCGTTGAATTAAAAACTTCAAAGCATATGCCAGAACCATGAAGTTTTGGTTTTTGCTTGAACTCGTTCAGATTTTCTGCACGTCGATTACTACTTGAATTTGCCGCATTTACGAAAAGATCTATCAATTAAAAAAAAAAAAACATTTATATGTATATATAATTCGGAAAATTAAAGATAAAATAAACGATATCGTTTGATATTGTGAAATAATTAAATCATCGTTGTTTTTAATATTCATTTTTTTTTTCACGCGTACGCGCGCGATTTGAAAACAAGAATATGAATTTTACGAATTTGCGATTTTTAAACAAAGAATTTAATCACAAGAGAACCTTTTTAATTTTGTAAAATAAAATAATTTCCATTGATTTATAATTCTATGTGATGATATAGTATTTAAGAGATATTGTTATAGTTAATAGAGATATTGTACATTTGCCTTTTGAATTTGTCATGAGACATTATGATGTTGCGACGTGAATACCTTTAGTGAAAAACAATCTCATTTTACTACGCATATGATTAATTTATTCTTTTTTAACGAATCGTATGAAAAAAGAAAGAAAGAAAAATATATATAAATATATAAAATATTTGAAACGATATTTTTCATTCGTAAAATTCTAGATTCGAAAATGGGGGAGGGGTAAAAAATTTCGTTCAAAAAATTTATTTTTATAAAAAAGATAAATATATATATATATATATCACGTTGGTTAATTGTCAATGGGAGTAAAT
The DNA here is from genome assembly GCF_912470025.1 of Vespa velutina. Classification (NCBI taxonomy): domain Eukaryota; kingdom Metazoa; phylum Arthropoda; class Insecta; order Hymenoptera; family Vespidae; genus Vespa; species Vespa velutina. Next base: position 7,592,201 of record NC_062189.1, on the reverse strand, counting down.
GTGTTGATTCCAGTGGAAAATTGTAGAGAGCAAAAGCACAAACATCGACGGCCATTTATGCGGTAGTTTCATGATTGTACCCGAGAGACTATTTGTCATATTAAACGTGTAAGTACTACGTAGATCGTTTCATGGCAACCCCATGTAACAATATAAAACGCTGTGCCACACACCGTACCACTAAAATATCGCCTTACCTAAGAGCGATTATTTTATGTTAAGCATTAAATAAGCCATGTTTACGGTCACCTCTTATTATATTTTTTCATTCGTTTAGAGAGATCGTAAATCCTCTAAGTATTAAAGGAGACGAGATAAAAAATGAAAGGTAGGCACTGGATTTATAATGAAAGGTTCTATCTTATAATAAATTTTCTCGACAAATAATATTAATTCGCGAAGAAAAAAGAAAAAAAAAAAAAAAAGAAAAAAAAAAAGGAAGAAAGAGAAGGACATAAAAAATACTCCCTCTATCTTTCTCTTCCTCTTTTTAATCTTCTGTATCTCTGTCTTTCTTACAATTTTTATTTTTCTATTTATTTTTCAAAAAAAAAAAAAAGAAGAGAAAAATTAAAAAATTAAGAGCGGCAAGTCCCCTTCTATCTTTCTCCCTCTATTATTCATTCTATCTCTTTCTCTGTCTCTTTTTCTATCTCTGTTTTTTTTTCTCGGATTCATACACTTATTTCTTTTTTTCCTTTAAATAACCAATTCAATGTAAAA
>NC_062189.1:7578978-7586478 GCF_912470025.1 Vespa velutina | reverse complement strand
TTTGAATAGTTAGAAAGGAAATTTTTGTATTCAATAAATAATCGTGAACGAAATAATTTACGATTAATACCGAGGATCGATTACGAAATGACAAAGATTATTAAATTAATTTCTATATTTTTAAGTTAACAATAATTTTGTCGATATGACAGAGATTATGAAATTAAATTGATTAATATAATTTTAACTTAATAATTCTGTCGATATGGCACAGATAATGAAATTAAATTGATTAATATAATTTTAAGTTAATAATTCTGTCGATAATTATCCGAAAGTTACTTCATCCGATTAATTTTATTTACTTATCGTTCAAATATATATATATAATTTTCAAGCCATTTTTAGGGATCAATTGAATTTTTAATGTTAACAAATGTTTCGATACTTTCAAAGATCGATTGTGAGAAATTAATTGAAAACAATACAAACTTAATTTTAATTACTTTATCGTTGATCAGTTTTAAACGAATGATATATTTACGGAAAAACGAATTATAGCATTATAATAAAATATCCTTTGGGGTTGATTAGTGTTTGAGATTATTCGTAAGTAAGTACTTGTTTTCTTAAGTTCTTCCGTCGTTTTCCTTGGAATGGAGTGAGAAAGGAAAAAGATAAGCCAGCAAAGATTTTCTATCTGAACTAACTGACGTCATACATGTCCAAAAGGGAAGGAAGTTTCTTGTCTCCCTTGTCATTCTGTTCATACGTATCTCGATCGGGAAGTAGTCATAAAATAAAATTTACGCCACGGAGTCTTGGCCATTTCAAATCCGGTCGGTTTTATGGGTAGATTCGGATGAGTTATTTTTATCTCATGGGTGATAGAGAGAAGGAGGTGAGGCATAGTGGGTGAGATGGAAAAGCTTACGATGACAGATAAGATAGAATTTTTAGGAAATTTTCCCTTTCCTATTCTTTTTTATTTTTTACTTTTTCTTTTTCTTGATGTTGTTTTTTTAATTTATTCCTTCTCGCGGTATAACTCGATCTTCTTTTCACTATATTTTTCATGATGGTTTGGTTTCTCTCTCTCTCTCTTTTTCTCTCCCTCTCTCTCTCTCTCTCTCTCTCTCTCTTTCTCTCTCTCTCTTTCTCTGTTCCACTTTCTTTTTTGCTTTTTTTTTCCAAACGTCGACACAAACGATGCGGACGAAAATTATGAATATAATGGTAAATTATATATACGTTATATTAATGTTTCTACTAACCGTAAATTCTTATTACGATTTACCTGTTTTACATAAGTATATATATATATATACGTAAAGTAAATATGTATCGTACACTTAGAACGAGCGTGGAAAATATTTTAACTTTTCTTTTTCGGCCTAACTTTTATTTCCAGAGGGAGACAGAATAAGAGAGAGAGAGAGAGAGAAAGAGAGAGAGAGAGGGTTGTCAGTTTTAAGCAAACATTTATTAACAAGGATATTTAGAAATACATGTATAAAATCGAACTCACGAAATTGCTTAGTTATTTTTTTTCGAAATGCTTCGTCGATTTTTATTATAATTTATCTATTTTTTTTCCATCAAAAGCGAATACGTTATTAATAATAACGTTCTCGTTATTATTTTGAATCTCGAGTAACACCCATCAAGAATTTCTTCCTTTTTAATCAACACGAATTGGCGACATTTATGTACGTTTTTGAAAATAGCAACAAGAAAAAGGTAAAAAAAGAAACCAATAATTTGTCACACAGATTTTAAGACTTTTATCCTTGTCCGCATATACATATATAATAAAAAAAGAAAAGAAAAAAAAAAATCATAAAGCATGACATTACATTGATACAGTTTCATTGTTGTCGAATTGAACGATCAGTAAGCGTGTAGTATTATTAAAGCGAAGCTCTCATTGCATTTTTAACGATTTAATTATCAAAAGCACACACGTATACACACACACACACACATACACACATACATACACACACACATACACATGTATATATATATATGTATTAGTTTATTTATATTTTTATTTATATTTTTATTTATTTATTTTTATTATCTAATTGCTTTATTCGAGTAACTAGAGTTTAATACATATATAGTTACGTTCCCTAAACAATTTTCTTGATAGAAAAGCTTACTAGAAAATTCGTACGGAGTCACGAAGTATAGATGTTGAAGAGCGTATGACGTTATTGTCATATGCCATACTAGAAGACAGTCTCTGTTTATTCTCTGTTCCACTTGGCTCTGTGGCATGAGTGTCTCTTTAACAGAAAAGGTACGAGAGGAGCTTGCAAACTAGTTCGGCGGGTACCTACCAAGCTAAAGAGAAAACGTGAAGGTTGAACCCTTCGCCGTCGTAACAGCGACGGATTTATAAATAAATGATCACCTGTCCGTTGGCTGTATCTACGGTCTACGTGTCCGGCTTAAAAGTTACATTAAATGGAGGGAAGGCGGGGAGAGAGAGAGAGAAAGAAAGAAGGGGGATTGGATAGTCCGACTTGAATTTATAGCGACTATGAGTTAAATATATTTATCTCTAGTCATTGATCACGTTTATTCATTCATACCAATGGTTGAGATTACACATTTTCCTTTTTATTTTTTTATTAATTTCAAAAGAAACATCTTTTATAATATAATTATTGACGATGATCGTTCGTATTATCATATCTCATGTGAAATTTCAAATTTAGAGAAAAATATGAAATTTTATCGTTTAATTTTATTAATTCAAATCATTGATATAATTCGTTAATTCATATAAAAATGTATTCCAATTTAATAAAATAATTTAACAAATTTATTGTAATGTTAATTTCGTTGCACGTATCCGCTTATAATTTATAAAAAACATCTTTTATTCTATTCGTGATCATTAATTCAAATATTTAATATATAAATTATGATCAAATTAAAACGATATTCGTTATAAAACGATAGATTTAATTGTTAGAATTGAAAGATTATCATTCCCGATAACGACGTGACATTATAGAGAAATTTAGTCATTCAAAAAAAAAAAAAAAAAAAAAATCAAAAACTATATATATCATCCGTGTTTTCTACGTGAATGTAGGAAAATCGATGTCGAGAACTCCCCCATGGAAACGAGATCTATGGGAGAGTTTCGAGAAGAGTAGATTTATAGAAGCTAATCTGTACCCTTGAAAAATCGTGCTTCGGAGGGACATTTCCTCCTCACCTCTATAACTCCCACATCCCTTCATCATCCTACCCCCCTACCCTTCTAACCCCTCACCTCTTCACCTCCTCACCACCTCACCTCCTCATCCCCTCATTCCTCATCCGGTCGGTCCACCATCCACGTATTCGCGTATCGTAGAGTACGTAGATCATCGTGCGAACGATCCTACCTGCGATTAATCAGATCAGGAAAGTTTACGCTTCGCAACTTTGATAAGCGAAACTGTCTTCCTTCCGCTTTGTTATCTTGACGAGAACGACGCGAAAACTTTTACAATGAAAATATACACTCGATAGGGAGAAGGGGGGTGGGGGATGGAAGAAGGATAGCGGGGCGACGCATTTTTTCTTTTTCTTTTTTGTTCGTACGAAAATAATCTTCCCGTCCGTCATCTGTTTCTCTATTTTTACTTTTTTTTTTTTTTTTTTTTTTTTTTTTTTCGCACAACGGTTTCATCATGAGATATTTTAAGCACACCGTCCGTACGGATAAATTATGAATGATAAATGAAGTCGTGTCGTATCATTCATAATTACTATTCATTGATTAAAGTTCGATCAACACAAGTCTCGATTAAACTGGTTGGCATAATTTAATTAGGTGTGTATATATATATATATATCTTTTTTTTTTTATTTATATTTATATATATAAATAAAATATTAATATATCAAAATTTATTTATTTTCTTTTTGATAAAATCTTGAATTTTATCAAGAACTTAACAAAAACTTACTATTCATTTTTTTATTACACGTAATACAAGCTTCGATTAAATACTTGTTATAAATTAATATATATATATATATATATATAATATTAACATATCTAATATTAATTATCAATAATATATATATATTATTTATAATTGATTGAATTATATTATTTATAATTAATTAATTAAATATATATTATAAATAATATATATAATATTAATATATCAGTAACATTTAACTTTTCCTGATGAAACCTTTTAGTTACTATCAATCCTTATGACGGATCGAAGTTACTTAGATGGAAGGACATTGTCTCTCCTAATATCTCAGGCAGTTTGTATGGTTACTCGCTCGCTTTCTCGGTTACTTGCTCGTTTACTTGCTTCTACTTACGTTCATTCGTTCGTTGTTATGTTCGTTCGAGCAACCGTACGATTCAAATCCCGGTTAATCGGATGAGAAAGTTGAAGCACGAGGGCTTTAATAAGCGGCATCACGTTCCTTCCGTTCTATTATTATCCTACATTGTTGCTGCGGATACGTTCGAAATAATGCCCGAAGTTTTGTTGAAAACTGCATGGTTAATCTGCTCGGCGTTATAACACGCGGGCGCTTCTTCGACCTCGATTCGTCTGTGCTTTAATTAGTACATGTGTGTATATTCCACCAAAGCCGTTTCTCATTTATTCTTCTAATATTATTCGATGATATTTTTATATCTTAATTAATTTATCTTGATACAACTTTGTAACTATATATATAACTATATATATATTTGTATATGTGTATGCAAATATATTTGTACTAATGATAACTGAAATTTATATATATATATATGTATGTATTTATATATATATATATAAAGTGTGCGTGTGTGTGTATGTGTGTGCGTGTGCACAATATTATATTAACATACGATATTAATATTCAATACCTGGTTAATTTGTTAAACTTATACAGATAGGATTAAATTAATTTTCCTTTTTTGATTGGAGAACGCAATTGTTAATGAAATTATTGAAAGATTTATGGTGTATGTTACATATAAATTTATAAGAATAATGTAATATATTTATTAATATGAAAATTTTGTTTTACGTTGACAGATATATATATATATATATATATATATATATATATATATATATATATCTGTCATCTGCGATAAATAAATTTATCATATATATATATATATATATATATATATATGATATTAATTTTATTTTCTGATTAGCGATTAATAAAATAGATTATTTGTTAATGAAATTCATGCTGTGTGACAGTATGAATTTGAAGGGAGCTATATATATATATATATATAAATTTCATATCAATATCACTAGTCAAATATATTTACATACACATCAACGTTTAATGATGTTTTATAGTTTCTAGAATAATCAGTGAAGGTAATATGTATTATTAATTTATAATCAAAAACAAAGTATGCTTTGAACTTTGATACAGATACTCTATAACTAATTTAATACGTATAAAAAATTAATTAAACGCTTCGAAATGTTATGTATAAAATCGTTCGAAGATATTTATCAGATATATATATATATATATATATATATATATATATATATATATATATATATATATCTATCTATATACATATACGTAGTTATTTCATAAAACAAGAAAGGACGATTAAAATTTTTACAATATAAATATTTATCTATTATAAATGATTATATTCGTAAAAAACGATAAAAAGAACGTTCGCAAAATTCTAAGCGATATATATGAACGAAGAATCATCGATCGAAGTAATAATAATAATAATATTGATAACATTCGAGTTTCGATCACATCTCGTTATCATTTAAACGTTTATATCAGACCAACGGGTTAGATAATTTCAACTGGTCGTAAGTTGGTAAAGTCTTTAAAGGTACTCAAGCACGAAGAAATTTTGTCAGCCAAGGATAGAAACGAGAGAGACAGAGATAGAGAGAAAGCAGAGGGAGAGAAAGGAAGAGAGAGAGAGAGAGAGAGAGAGAGAGAGAGATAAAGAAAGAAAGAAAAAAAGAGAGAGAAAAAAGAAAGAGAGACAGAGAGAGATAGAAAAAGGGAGAGAGAAAGAGAGAGAGAGAGAGAAAGAGAGAAAGAAAAGAAAGAGAGAAAAAAAGAAAGAAAGAGAGATAGATAGATAGATAGATAGAAAGAGAGAGAGAGAGAGAGAGAGAGAGAGAGAGAGAGAGAGAGAGAGAGAGAGAGAGAGAGAGAGAGAGAGAGAGATAGAAACAGAGAAAGAGATAGAAGACTCTCGTCAACCTCATTACGCGTTTTCGCAAGAAATAGAAGAAGAGATCGGCGTTCCGCGAGATCGTCGACAACTCCATAGAAGATCTTGAAGTGAATGGTCCATTTGAGAGGAGAGTTGTACCTATCATCTCTCTCTCCTCTCCGTTTCCTTTCGATCCTCACCAACGACGTGGCCACTTTTGTCTTATCTCAAGCTCGTCCTTTTGTATAACGACGGAGTTCCCCTCAACTTCTATAATCGTCTCTCTCTCTCTCTTTCTCTCTCTCTCTTTCTCTCTTTCTATCTCTCTCTATCTATCTATCTCCCTTTCTGTCTATCTATCTCTCTTTCTCTGTCTATCTATCTACCTCTCTTTCTCTGTTTATCTCCTTTCTATCGCATTCTCATTAAAATTCGGTAGCTTGCTCTTTCGAAATTTACTCCGTTTTCAAAGAAGATGAAAAAGAAGAAAAAGAAGAAGAAGAAGAAGAAGAGGAAGAAGTAGAGAAATTTTATTCGATCTTTTCTTTTTTTTCCATAAAGAAATTTAAAAAATTACAGGGATGGAGAATGAATTTTTTTTTCTTCTTTTCATTTTTTATTTTTGTTTTTATTATCGTTTTCCTTGTCGTTCATGATGATAGTTTTTCGATACGTGAATATTAAATATTTTTGAGAAAAATTTTTTGCTTTAACTCAGTTAGATATATGTATACATGTGTAAGTAAGCGTCTAATCATTTTAATATATGTTTAATATTAGAGATATTAATATATATATATATATATATATATATATATATATATATATCTTTATATATATATAATATCTTATATATAATATATATATATATATAATATTTGCTGTACATACTAAAGTACTACTCTACAAGAACTTCCTTTCTCCAATATTTTATAAAAATATTGATATACTAATATGTATTTTTCAAAAATTTATTCATTTTCAAAGAAGAAGGAGAAAAAGAAGTAGAAAAAGAAGAAGAAAAAAGAAAAAGAGGACTTTTGCTCGAGATTCTTTGTTTTTTCCATAAAGAAATTTAGAAAATAAAAGTGACGGAGAATTAATTTTTTTTTCTTCCCTAAATATAAATAATTAAATGTTTTTGAGAAAATTTTTAATTTTTTCACATATAGTATCTATATGTAGGTACATCTAATTGCTTTAATGTATGTTTAATATAAGATTTATTAACATAACGGTATATATATATATATATATATATATATATATACAATATTTACCGTATATACTGGAGTACTACACTATAAGAACTTTTTAATTAATTCATAACGAAATGTTATTAATATGTGATAACGTTTCTTTCTTCAATA
>NC_062189.1:7566478-7573978 GCF_912470025.1 Vespa velutina | reverse complement strand
ATGATTATCATCATTACACTGATTAAATTACATACCTTTTGAAGATAAGATTATATCATTATTAAACAGTTAAGACTGTAATGTGGGGAGGGAGTAAGTGATTGTCATTATTATCATTATCGTTTTTATTATTATTAATGATATTATTAATTGTGATTAGATCATCGTGAAGATATTTGAAATCTATGGAATTTTTTTTTTATTCTTATTTTGACAATTTTCCACGATAATCAGTATGATCATAAAGATCGTATCTCGTTTAACAAATTTTAAAAATGAATTTAATAGGATTTCATTTTCGAAATGAAATACTATTGAAGATCGATACAAACAAAACGAGTAATCGAACGTATCGATTATATCGAAGCAAGGAAAGGAAAATCGAATGAATTCACAGACGACGAAAAAGGGAAAAAGAAGAAATGGTTATCTTGATAGTCTTTATCATCAAGGAGCATTAATGTAAGAAGAAAAAAAAAAAAAAGAAAAAAAGTAAGAAAAAAAGGAGAAGAAAAATAAAAAATTTCAGCTTCTTTCACGTACTAATCGTTGGAACGTTTAGATCTTGGATCACTGACACGTTTTTCGTTAAGTTCTTATCACTTCCGAACAAGATTTTTCACGTTTCTATGAAAGTTATTATTATACCGAACCTTTTTTTATATAAAAGTCATATAATTTTTAATATGACTTAATTGTCATATAATTTAATTGACGCTTATATTATCTAGATATTATGTAATTCGTCAAATTCGATTAAATTAATTATTAGTTTGAATATAGAAAAATTAATAGAAAATATATAAATTGAATTGATTTGGTTTTCGTTTTTTTTATTTTTTTTATTTTTTTTTTTTTTTAATTTAATTAATATTACAATGATTAATAGAATGCATGTCGTTATAGATTCCAAAAGATTTTCTATCAAATATTAAAGTATTTTATTGTTTTATGTCGATATTGTTTTATGTCGATTTTTATAATTTCTTTAATATTTAAGTTTTGTCCGAATACTTTTGTCAATTAAATTTTTATTTACTTTTGAAAGATATATGTATTATGTTAAAATTTATGAAGTCTATTAATATGAATGATTTGTCGCCCTTCCCTCTATAAATCCATCTATTAGTTTAATATTAATACATTGAATTATCCATAAAAATTCAGAAAAATCATTTGTTCGGTACTGCATATATATATATATATATACATATACACGCAAACGTATATACATATCAACATTGTAAACACATTTTGAAGCTAGTTATAAAGTTTTACATATATATAAGGAGATGTTAAGTATGAAGATCGTAGTCATTTAATTGACGAAATACGATGTCTTCGTATACTAATAGACAGGATTAGGTGATAGGGTATAATCATGATACAACTGTAAATGGTTAAGGTCGAACGCGATAAGGAGTGAGAGTGTTTCTCACCCAAGAGGTGGATCGGTCATTGTCACTGTCTTCCTATTAGGAACACCATTAAAGTGGGTATACATGTTGCTGTTCTAGTTTCTGCTTTGTCTAGGTGGAGAAGATTCGAAACTTTGAAGAAACTTTGTTTGATATTATCCAAACGAGCAAGCGATAACGGTGTAAAAATATTCTCTTGTCAGAGAAGTTGTCGTGGAACGATTGTCTATTAACATATACCAAAATGAGAGATACTACGTTGACATAATAAAAATTTTTAAATATTAAATTAAAAGAAAAAGAAGAAATTTGTAAAGACTGGGACAAAGTTTTCGTTTCAATTTATGTTAGAAAAAAAAAAAAAAGAAAAACAAACGACATTTATATACACATATACATATATACATAGATACATTTTATGGTGTCGATTGTCTAACGTCTTTAAATATGAGATACAACGTTGGTATAATAAAAATCATTAAATGAAAAAAATATAATAATAATAAAAATTTATAAAGTCTTCAAAAATCAAACGTCTAGTTTCGATCTATGTAAAAAAAATATTTTTACATATATATTTAGAATATATTCACATACATATATATATATATATTCTTTTTTTTTATATTTTATATAGGTGTAGAAAACAATATTTTATATATATACATATATATATAGACACGTTTTATGATACATACGTATGCATATAAAGACGTGGCACTTTTCAAAATATTCTTAAATCATGTTGTGCCCTTTTTTCCGAGTATAGGTGAAATAAACGTATGCGATAGAGGAAGAGAGTAGATCGGCGATCGAAATTCAATCGAAATCAAAGGGATAGAGTTTATTGGAGCGTAAGGGAGGAATCATCCCCTTCTCTCTCTTCCTCTCTCTCTCTCTCTCTCTCTCTCTCTCTCTCTCTCTCTCTTTAACGGTTGAGAGAATTCCTTGCGGCTAGAAAATATTTCGCGGTAGGTATGGTCGATCGATCGAGTGCGACCTTATCATATCGCTGGCGATTGCAATTTCGTAAGGTTCCCCAGAGACGATTCGAGTTTACTCCTTATCGCCCGTTTCTCTACGATCTCCTATCCTCTTTCACTTCCATCTCTCTTTCTCCTTTGGTCCTTAAACCGACTTCGTGGCGTCGCGCCGCCGCCAATGCCACCGCCATCGCCGCCATCGCCATTGCCGTCTTACCGCGATTACGTCGCCTGAAGGGCAATCCGTGATTTTACTAGAAATTTTCGATCATTTTTCTTTCAATGATAATTCTAATTATATTCATATATATAATGGAACGTAAAGAAAAAGAAATAAAAAGAGAAAAGAAAAAAGGGGATTGGCGCTCAGAAAGTTCCTAAATGGTCTATCTTTCTGTTAATAAAAAAAAAAAATCTATTATTCTTTTTTTGAAATCTATCGGAGATTGGAATTTAAAGATTAGTTTTACAAGCTGGTCTGTTGTAGTTTTACTATTAGAAAGAAAGAAAAAAGAAAAAAGAAAAAAGAAAAAAAAAATAAAATTTTGTCTAAAGAATTATGGAAAAGAATAATTGAATCTTTAAAATCATCTTAAATCTTTTGGCGTACTTTATTGCCGTACTTTACTGCCGTAAATGAATAATATTATTTAATATTTATATATTTATATATTATCATAAATGGTAGGTATATACTGTAAGGCATTCTATAAAATTTTCTTTTATTTATTTTTGTTTACTAATACACGATATTATAATTTAATATAAGAATGTTTATTTTTTTTATCAAGGACAGGAGTTCAATTTTATATAATTTAATTTTTTATATAATTTAATTATTTAAAATATTCAATTTTAAATAATTTTTTTCTACCTTAGAAAAGGTCTCATCTATCTTGCAGTAGAAATATATGTACTATATTTTTCTATATTTATATTTGCTATTTATATATCAAATATTTGTTTATTATTTGTTATATTTTTAATTATATTTATTTATTATATTTATTCATTTAATATTATTTTATTTATTATATTCATATATCAAATATTTATAATGTATATATATATATATATATATTTATATTAATTTATAGAAGAATCAAATTAACGTGAAATATTTAAAATATCGTTTAATGAATTAGATAAGACAAAGTACTGATATATGATAAAAGAATATCGAATAGAACTTTCGTTAAATCATCGTATTATGTTATTAATGACAGCACAGAGAACAAGTCGTATTTGTTAGAAATTTTTACGCTTTTAGAGGTATTATTAAACTTTCGATCAAACATATAACGAGTGGCTGATAATAAAGAAGAGTAATTATGAGTATTAGATAGATAGATAGATAGATAGATAGAGAGAGAGAGAAAGAGAGAAAGAGAGAGAGAGAGAGAGAGATAGGAAGCAGGGAGGGATATATATATATATATATATATATATATATGTATATATATATAGATAAAGAGAGAGTGAGTGAAATAAAAGATGAAATACGAGATTTCAGTTCGAAACGGATTACATTAAAACCCTTTAGTAATTAATCAGACCGTTATGAGATCATTCGTAACTATTAATGACAAGGAGTTATTTTATTTTAAAATTACCGAACGATTTTATCCAACCTATAGAGAAGAAAGTAGATACGTATAGGTATAGTCAAGTTAGAGTAGCCGGCCGGGATTTCAACAGTAGCGGCCTAGTTACCAAATGCAAATGCCGTTCCGGTAACTAACATACGGCGGAAGCATTTCAACCTGTCCGAGATTCCTATATGACAGGAGAGTAGTTTAGAGTGGGCCAATGACTGTTATCGGAGCCCTTATCTTCTCCGGGAACTGCTCAACTATAGTCGAGTACTACTCTTACCTAATACGTTACTAATTCTAATATTTCTCAAATAAAAAGGTCACCGATGTAAGCGATCGTTATTAAATTTTCTCCCTCTGATAAGTCGAGAAACGTCATTGTTTTTCATTTTCTTTCCCAAGCAAACCCCACCATTCCCACCTCCTTGCCATCCTTCAACTTTCTCTCTTCTCTCTTTTTTCCAGTCTTCTTTATTTCTTTTACGTTTTTTTTCTAAATTCGCTTTTGTTTCTTCGTTCTTTTTTCCTTTTTCCCATTCTTTTCTTTTTTCTTTTTTTCCTTTCTTTCTTTTCAGTCTTTTTTCATCTCATTTCTCCATGGTTTAATGTACTTTTTCTCTCTCTCTCTCTCTCTCTCTTTCCGTCTTTCGCTTTCTCTTGCACCCTCTAACCATCTCTCTTGGGAAAAGATAGAGAGCTATTCGATCCGGAAATACGTTCGAAGCCACGATAGGTGGATAGGTTGGAGCGTCGTCCTAGCGTGAAATACGTATCGAGTCTCGGCGAGATTTTAATTTCATGTTGATATACAGTATATTTATCTTTGCGTGTTAACGCGTCGATATATATGAATGCATTAGTATTATAAAAATATGTAGGTGTATATATATATATATATATATATATATATTATATATAGTGTATATATGTAGGTATGCTATTATTATAACAAAAAAAATATATATATATACAAATATATATATATATATATATATATATTTTTTTTTTTGTTATAATATCGATTATCAAATGATATTTGATACTACACGTTCGATGTGTAAACGATATTTCTAAAGGCGAATGTAAACGAAAGAGAGCATATTCTCTATTCTGTTTAGTATTGTATATTTTAATATTTTATTCAATATCGTGTTTCGTTCATTCGTTCGTTTGTTCGTCCGTGACTATCATCATATCTCTCGGATGGTTTTAAAGTATTATTGAAATTATAGGAAATGTTTGGATGAAAACGAAGAGAGAGAGAGAGAGAGAGAGAGAGAGAGAGAAAGAGAGAAAGATAGAAAGAGAGAGAGAGAAGGTTAACGTTTCAAATGACAAATAATATATATATATATATACATATATATATATATATATATATATCAAGTCTACATTTAAATTGTTTTCTCGTTTAATGCGTCTTCGTCCTTACTGTAATATTTCGTTACTATCATTAATTTAATCTTTCATTAATAGCTCTTTATCTACTAATTTGTTCCTATTTCCAAGCAAATAAACAAACGTATAATTTGATCGTACAACATTTTTAGACTTTTTATTACGTTATATTTAATCAATTAAAATTTTACGATAAAGATATCATTTAATACGATAAAGAACTTTAATACTCACGGCGTTGTTGTGATTCCAGAATATATAAGCCGGGGGTTCTGGACTTTGTAATATGATACAGGTGAGGTTGATTGTACTGCCTCTGTCGATGTAAAGGTCCGGTGCACCGAGTATTTCGGTTTTCGGTTCTGAAAATATATGAATTTATTAATTGAATGATAAATAATTATAAGATCGATAAAAATCAAATAATCCATTTATTGAAGTATCAGTTATGGATCAAATCTTTAATATAACGTTTTGTTTTATTAATAGAAAATCAATGGAAAAATAATTTGTTTTCTTTTTTTTTTTTATAGTACATATGTATACAACCTATCTATATAAGATATCGCAAATTTCTAAATATCAATATAAAATTTAGTTGAGAAATATATATACATATATATATATATATAAGTAATATTTTTACGATATAAATAATTACAATAAAATCATAGAAAAAAAATTTTTACGATATAAATAAATATATTAAAATAATTAAAATTTTTATGATTACTCGAAGAAAAAAAAAAGAAAAAGAAAAAAAAAGAAAAAGAGAAAGAAATCAAAGATAAATACGTTTATGTGTATATAAATATTCTATGTATGTATATATATGACAGAAATACTTTTGTTATTACTTGATATTTATAATAACACAAGTGACCTTAAAAATTCGTTTTCCAACATTCTTTTGTAAAGACCTAAAGAGACCGATGCTGAGCTTTGGCTGACCCTCGTCGTCTCTACTACCATTAAGAAAAAAAAGAGCACTTTGAGGTGGATCATATAAAGTGTATGTATCTGGTATCACATGCTTGGCTCAGGATAAGGGATAAATGTTGAGACGAGATGAAGGGTGAATGGGGAAGAAAACTAAAGGATGGTAAGGGCGAAAGTAATGTGGCGAAAGTAAACGAAAGCTTTTCTCCGTGTGGTACACGCTTGTATCTACGCGCAGTTATTTATGTATAGGTTTCGTCTATAGTGTTTCGAGCAAGACGATGAGTAGAAAAAAGAATGAATACGAGAGAGATAGATAGAGAGAGAGAGAGAGAGAGAGAGAGAGAGAGAGTGATAGATAGATAGATAGATAGATAGATAGATAGAGATAGATAGATGGAGAAAGAGAGAGAGAGAGAAAGAAAGATCGGAGGGATCAGAAACAGAAACAGAGAGAGAGAGAGAGTGAGAGAGTGAGAGAGAGAGGTGGGGGAGTAGATAGAAGGGTCAGTCGGTGTAGATCGATGTGAATATTTTCCGGACGGCCGCATTCTCGAGGATTGATCGAAATAACCGGCCAGTGTAGTTTACGGCTTTTGTGCAACGAATGATGCTAGAACCCCTACAGTTAACTTCTCTTTTCTCTTTTCCTCTCTCTCTCTCTCTCTCTCTCTCTCTCTCTCTCGATGCGATGGATAACCAAACCCCTCGACTCTCTTTTCATCCACTTTGCATGATAGACCAAGACTGGAAACACGATTCTGATTTTTCAACTCTTCTACTCTAATGTTTGTTTTCACTCGGCGTGGCTTTTCCGTTAATAATCCATTCTACTCTTTAATATCTGCTTCCTGCCATTGCATTATCTAGATCGCGTAATTTATCATTAATTTTTCGGAATATTTTCTTCTTTTCCTTTTTTTTTTTACCGTATACGTTTACGCCAACATGATAATATTTTCTATGATTACTTCGTTTATTTTAATTACGCATATTATTATGAGAATCGAATTGAAGTTTAATCACATAATTAGAGAGCAAATTAAATTTTCTTTTTTTTTTCTTTTTTCTTTCTTTTCATTTTTCTTTTTCTCATTTTCGAATTAAATTCGAAAATAGAATTTAAATTTAATTTCTACGAATGAAATTCGTTAATGATAACAATGG
>NC_062189.1:7558978-7561478 GCF_912470025.1 Vespa velutina | reverse complement strand
TGAAAATTATTGAATATGTATGTGTACCTATAAATAATTTGATAATGACATTTTTTACGATCGAGCATATATATATATATATATGTGCGTACCTGTGTAAATGTTTTTTCGATTGTTTTGATATAATTATTAAAAAAGAAATAAAAAATAAAACAAGCAACAATAACAACATATATATACCTACACATATGTATTTATTTAGCCATTGACAATATGTACAAGTAGGAAATGTCTTTTTATGCTATCGTCGAACGATTGATTCGAAACATGTCACACTAATCCTCGAACCCTCTCTTTCTATCTAATCTGGCACTCTCCGAACATGTATCCTCTTTCCCCCATTATTGGCAGGCAACAGGAAAATAAATAAAAGTTTCACTCGGTGACTAAGCGAGGGATGACGTTTGTCGGTTCAACCATCCTGTAAATCCTTTTTCAAGGGATAAAGCCGACTTTGTCACGTCGTTAAGAGCCTTTTTCGCTTTTACGTCCGGTCCTGTTATCCTATTTAACTGCCGAACTTTTACGAGAGCTAGCTATGAGAAATATCGTTATCGTGCTGAGTCACGCGACAAAAAGAAGAAGAAAAAGACGAAAATATTTATATATATATATATATATATATATATATATATATATATATATATATATATATATATATGGAAAAGATGACGTCGAAAGATGTTTTTTTTTTATTTTTTTCGACAAATTTTACTCTTACTGTATCCTTTTCGTACTGTCCTTATACTTATTAAAAAAAAAAAGTAGAAATAAGAGTTGAAAGTTTTCGATTTATCGGGTTAGTCCGTTGTAAATCTATATTTATTATCTACGTTTATTAACGTATTAATATTTTCAATTCGTTCAAGGTACGTAAATAATTTTTGAAATATGAGATTTGTAACCTTTTTTCTTATTCTTATTCTTATTCCTCTTCTTACACCTAACATGTTACTTATCTAGTCAAATTAACGTTTAAGGGTTAGAGAAATAATAATAATAATAATAATAATAATAATAATAATAATAATAATAATACTAATAATTTTAATAATAATAATAATAATAAGTACGTGGATGTTATATAAATAGAATGATAATAATAATAATAATAATAATAATAATAATGATAATAATAATAATAATAAAAATAATAATGCTAATAATTTTAATAATAATAATAATAATAATAATAATAAGTACGTAGATGTTATATAAATAGAATGTTTTCACGTTTCTCATGTTATGCTTGTTTGTTTACTCCTATGGGTAAAAAAAGGTTAGAGAAATTTTCTCGGAGCTAACTGACCAAGTTACCTAGATTTCGGGCTCGTTGTTCTGGTATTTTTAAAAGCTCGCACACGGGCGTGATGTTACTACGAGAAGGTAGAAAGAAAAAAGAAAGAAAGAAAGGAAAAAAGAAAGAAAGAAAGAAAGAAAGAAAGAAAAGAAGAAAGAGAAAAAGAAAGAGAGAGATAGACAGAGAGATCTCTCTGGTAAAGAGATTCAAACGAACTCGGAATAGGTTTGTTACTCGTTCGCACTTTATCGTATAAACTCAATGAATATAAATGAAAGAAAACAAATGAAACGTCCTAAAGTCGACGTTTATGTTAGCGTTATGCTACTTCTTCTCCTTTTTTTTCATCACAATTACTTGCTTTTGTTCTTATAACGATATATCCAATCTGAACGAATATTAAGAAATCGCGTTTAAAATCCTAGTTGTGAATGTAGAGCGTAGGACACTTCAAACCAATTTTGAGGTCAATTAAAACAATTTGCTTATTGCATGA
Organism: Vespa velutina; assembly: GCF_912470025.1. NCBI lineage: Eukaryota > Metazoa > Arthropoda > Insecta > Hymenoptera > Vespidae > Vespa > Vespa velutina. Next base: position 7,559,682 of record NC_062189.1, on the reverse strand, counting down.
TTCATGAATTTTTTTTTTATAATTCCAATCTAGAATTGGAAATGCGTTTACAAAATTACTGATTATTATTTCTTCGAAGCTTTAAAGAATATACAGTATTTTTTTTTTTTTTTTGGTGTCAAAATTATTCATTCTGTATAAATGAGAGCTGTTCAAATTGCCTGGGATGTAGCGCATCCCAAGTGCACAACTTGAAATTATTTTGAGATATGCACAATTAGGATTAAACCATAATTCGATTTTTATTTCGATTTCGTTCTTGATAAACAAGACTATCATACTTTTTTCTCGTATGATTAGTTACGATTAGAGTTATTCGATAATTTCGTCGGATCATTTATTAAAAGGATATATCCGATGATTACAGAATAAAGTATTTCAATTTATTAAATTTTATTAGATCTAATCTAAAATAACATTTACTCGAAAAGTTTAAATGTTTATCATTCCGAGTTAAAAGTTCATCATTCTCTCTCTCTCTCTCTCTCTCTCTTATTGATATCGAACACAAAATACCTGTGTACCCTATAGCTTTCGTTTGGAATAAACAAGAAGACGTAAAGTTTGATTCAAGTTCCCAAGAAGCTTCCTCTTCGTGGGAAAGCTCGACGATAGTAGATTGCGAGCTAACCAACTGAGTTGAACTATCTCGTTTCGTACACCACTTAAAGTCGAAGTCTCTTTAAAGCTTAGGACGACATACG
>NC_062189.1:7543978-7553978 GCF_912470025.1 Vespa velutina | reverse complement strand
TGTATATGTTGTATATATATATATATTGTGTATATACGTAGATTTATACGTGTATATACATACATATATATATATATATATACATATGTTATTTTGAAAAATATATATATTTATTAAATATCACGTTACGTTAGAAAATTTCAAGAAGTAATGTATCCATAATTCACGTCACGATCACAATCGAGTGATTCTCATGCGACGAACAAATTGACGGTTAATCCGTGCTGAGAGGTTAATCGAAATCGTCGAAATAATGCGTCAATCCATGGAGATTTTCGAACGAGGTATGTACATATATATATATATATATCTATATATATATATATATGCATATCGAGGTTATCCGTGTTAAGTATCGATCCTGAAGTAGTATTTGATAGAGCACAGGTTTATTATAGTCGAGCACGTACCTATCATCTACATAATACATACTTACCGGGGTACATATGTATCTATGTACGTATGTATGCATGTAAATATGTATGTACATATACATACGTATTTGCAGTAATATATCTCTGAACGATCGATTTTTTTCCTTTCACCTATCGATACGCTTTTGAGGTTTCATATGTACGAGCTGAAATGTGTGTGTGTGTGTGTGTGTGTGTGTGTATATGTTCTGTTTATTTTTTCTTATTTTTTCTATATATATATATATATATATATATATATATATATATATATATATATATATATATATATATTGCTAGTAATCCCCTTGTTGACTCAAACTTTTACTTGTAATTTCATGTTTGTATTTTGACTCGATAAATTTATGATGAATGTATTTAGGCATGACTAATCTATTTCATTCCTCGTATGACAGGTATCGTAAGCGATTAGAATGAAGCTCGAATGATCGATTTGAATCATTTTCTTTCTTTTTTTCTTTTTTTTTTTGTTTTTCTTTCATTTTTCTCCGAAAATGACAACAATAATTTTTATGATCCATATTTGTTCAACGGTGACCAGGCAAAAAAGTAGTAATATTTATAACTATGTTAAATTTTTTGATTAAAAACCAAGATATATTTTAAATAGTCCATATCCTTTTCTTTTAGTACCTATATATATACATATGTACATATTTTGTGAGTCAAATGATAGGAAACGTTGATACGAGAACGTTGTCAATTTTTACGTCTAAAATCTAACACCTGTGTCTTAACATCGGCATTATAAATATTTAATATTATAAGTGCTTCCTCTTTTCGAAACTACATAATTTTGACTGAGGTATATCCAATTATTGTTGGTCGAGTAATTTACGAAAAAAAAAAAGAAAACAAAATTATAACAATGATGTAATAATATAAATATTTATGATATAAAATATATACACTTTCAAACTTGGTAGTTTCTTGTAATTTTCGTTTTATTTATTTTTTTTTTTTAATTATTAATTCATCGATTATGAAATTATACAATATATTCCATAAACTATAACTATACTTTTGTATAGGGTTAACTACGTACACAAAGATACGATGAATGAATACATTAAATACGGATATTTATGTGCTCCAAATGTAATTCCCTGGTCGAAGTCGAGCCGGTTGGTTCGATCGAGCGTTAAAATCATTGATGCGTCGCAGGTCGTGCCACTTTTATATTCGTACGGATTAAAAAATATCCAAGGAGTAAAAAATAAAATATGCTTTCGATATACATACATACATACATACATATATATATATATATATATATATATAAATACTTATATAGGAACCTGCGTATTACACGATACTAGTCGTTCTATTTATATCCTTCCAATACTTCTTCAAATATAAACTTCGCGATAAATCGCAAATCCTTAGATATTGAAAATTATTATTCTCTCTCTTTTTCTCTTTCTCTCTCTCTCTCTCTCTCTCTCTCTCTCTCTCTCTCTCTCTATCTTTCTATCTCTCCATTCAACCAATTCAGGAAAAAAGTCTTACAAATAGAAATAATATTGTATTAAGGTAAAAAAAAAAAAAAAAAAAAAAGAAGAAAAAAAGAGAAGAGAGGAACAAAGAGACAAAAATTGATCTTTCAAAAACAATGATTTTATTTCAATTAAATCGAGAGTATATTTTTAATGAAAATGGATGTGATATATCTTTTTTGAAATAAAAAAAAAAAAAAAAAAAAAAAAAAAAAAAAAAAAAAAAAAAAAAAACGAAACAAATGTAATCAAACAAAGAGCGCGTTCACGAAGAATTTAGAGGTACGTAAGTACGTACGTTGTTTGTACTTACGTGTAAACGAAATTTTCTCGGATAGTTAAGAGAGGTAAAAAGAAATAGTGGGGAAAGGGGTTAAAAAAAGTGATGGGGAGAAAGGGATCATAGACGACAACAACAACGATGACGGTGACGACAACGACGACGAGTTAGGGTTGTAAAATGTTCGACGTCACTGGCTGCGTTATTATCCTCTTAGGCGAATGTTGTTTTGCAATGTTCGCGATATATCTAAACAACGGTAAATGAAACGAGCCACGTAGAACGACAACGCCGACGACGACGACGACGACGACGACGACGACGACGACGACGACGACGACGATGACGACGACGAGGACGATGACAGGAAACAAGAAAGACACGCATGCATGCTACAAGAGAATAAAGGAGGAGAAAGAAGGAGGAAAAAGGAGAAAGAAAGTAGAAAGGAAGATGAACATCTGGGTTAAACGGAAAAGTAAGGTGAAATATATGTGTATGCGTTGTAAGCATATATATGTGTGTGTGTATGTTTATGTATATACTCGTTGTAGAACGTTTTATCTTTTCAGTAGAAAATATAGGTAATCACTCCCTATATTACTCGTAGGTATCCTCGTAAAGGATGCTTTAAAGGGTTTTATCATCGTTGTGACCGAGAGGACGCTATTACTTTACGCGATACCTTGAAAACTGATCTTTTTCTTTCCTTCTAGTTTCTCTCTCTTTCTCTATTTTTTTCTCTCTTTCTTCTTGTCGTCCTTCTTCTTCTTCTTCTTCTTCTTCTTCCTCATCTTTTCTTCGACTATTTTTATTTTCCTTCTTCCATCCATGATCCAGATCTTTCAACGGTAAGAAGCTCAGGATGAGAAATTGTCTGACTAAGTCGCGTCGCCTTCTACTCGGTCAACTCTGTCACTCCATTTTGTACTTTTATCTACGATACCACGATACCTCATGCCAATTTCACCTAAAACGATCGCGATAAAGTGTGTTCTATCTAGGAATTTAATTTATATCATTTTATTTCGTTTATACATATAAAACAAACGAAGAAACGTTTAAATAGTTGCGCCTAATTATGATAAAAAATGTTAGGGTACTCCTTACAAGCACTGTTGTGATGTACATATATAATATATTTTTAATTAGATCTCGTGCAAAAATAAACAAAAATAAAGAAAAAACAAAATAAAGAGATCGATCATCAAATCGAAAAGGAAAGAAAATTAGAAAATTTTTTCTAAAAATTCACATTTTGCTATGTATTTGATACAATTCAAAACGTAAAAAATGAGATCCCGTTGATATTATTATTTAACTTTATTTGGATAAAGATTTGATTTCCAAAAATGACAAATATTATTCCAGATATTATAATAAAATATTTTTGCTCCGGATTTATATCTTTTTTTTTTTTTTTTTTATTCTCGACCTATAACTTACTTATTTATGTTTCTCCATTTTAAGATATAATAATAAATTAAGATTTAATAAAAAATAAATCTTATTAAGATTCAATATGATTTTTTTATGGAAGATACGTATGAAATTCTTATTCTGATAACATTTCCGTTTTTTATTTTTATTTTTTTAATTCTTCGTCATCAAGATAGTACGACCCCTTCTTTTTTCTTTCTGTTAAAATTTTTAGTTTTCTTTTTTATTTTTTTTTTCAACGATTCAATGAAGTACAACATTAAGTAGTTTTTGATGGTCGTATGGTGAATGGGGAGGTTGTGGACGTAGGACCGGTTATGCGCGTTGATTTATTTTGTTAGATAAAAGAGGATAAATAAATGAAACCAAAGAAAAAAGAGAGAAAAAGATAAGACAAGAAAAAAAAAAAATAAAAAGGACTACTCGTAAATAAACAAAATTTTTCTTCGGTTTGATAGAAGCGATGGAAATGTTTCGTTCGCACACATTTTATATAAACACGTTACCGCTCTACTAATTACTTTTAATAAGCGAGTGATTCTATTTCTCTCTCATACATGCATCCAGCCCCCTCGAAACTGGGTCGCGAACGGAATGATGGAAACGTATTGAGAAAGAATTTTGCAAAATTAATTACAAGTTCGTTCTTTTAACTCGAGGATTCCTAGTAATAATGTTTTTCGAGTTTTATAATGTATGTATATCCTTTACTGATATTTTTTTTCTTTTTTTTCTTCATTATTACATAATAATACTCGCGTCAATCGTTCAATGTTTTTTAATATTTTTTTTTTATTAAAAATGTTATTAAATAATACATAAATATAAATTTATTTTATATACATAATAGATATATGTTTGCACGCTTGTGTGTGTGTGTATATATACGTGTGTGTATCACTGTATGTGTGCGTGTGTGTGCGAACGAGCATATATGGATATGTATGTATGTGTGTATGTGTGTGTGTATACATTGAACTTCATTTAATTTTACTGTTTAACTCGTAGTAGAAGACTTTTCGACTTATTGGAATTCATTTGTGCATGAAAACTTTTAGGAAGGAAAACAAATGTTTTCATTAGGTTATTTCAAAATTGCCCTTAGGAAATTTCCTCTTGAAAGTTAGTGACAATGTTCGGCCGTCGTTACGACGGCTTTTGAAACATAAAGTAACCATCCCTTTCGATGGTCTTTTATAAAATATATTAATAATGGTATTATATAAAATCATGATTATCAAGAAACTGTTAATTTCATTCATCAATTTGCAATAATTGATAATTAATATCTTGTCGAAAATTAAATACATATATACATATAGATACCTGTATATACATATATACATATGAATATACAGGTACTATGTACGTGATGTTCTATATAAAGGTATGTATATAGTATATATACAAGGTTCGTTTGAAAATGAGAACATATTCTAGAGATTTTAGAGTCACAACTGTGTTATATCCTGTCTGACAACTCTCTAGTATTGCAGAGTCTCTAATAATTAAATGACAAACTTCCTAGGACGTTTCGTTCGTGAGCTGTGTCCCCGGTAAATGTAGAAGCTTTTCTAACTCACGTATATATATATATATATATATATATATATATATATATATATAACATATGTTATGTTAAAGTACTAATTTACCTAACCGTACCTTTCATCACGGCTAATATTTATCCATGTTTAATGAAAATAAATGTTTCAATTCTTCAGCTTTACTTTACTTTACTTTACTTTACTTTTTTTTTCTTTATGTATATGTTTTTCTCTCTTTCTCTCTCTTTCTCTCTCACTCTTACTCTCTCTTTCTCTCTCACTCTCACTCTCACTCTCTCTTTCTCTCTCTCTCTCTCTCTCTCTCTCTCTCTCTCACACTATTACTCTCTCTCTCTCTTTCTCTTTCTTCTTTGTTTTAATATCGTCTTGAATTGAAGAAAAAAAATAAGTCACCATGAGAAAAACGTGGATAGGTAAAATGAATTTTTTATTCTTTTTTCTCTATCTCTCTCTCTTTCTCTTTTATTCTTTCTTTCTTTTTCTCTCTTTAACTCTCATAAATTATTCGACATAAGAATTCGTGTTATTAAATTCAAGTATCGCCGTTCTCCATCGAGATCAGATGCACTACTACCGGTTAGTAGATACGATGCTGACTTCGCAAGTAGACGAACTAGGCATGCGAGGCAACCTGCCAGACATTGTTCTCAGTCGCTTAGTTTTACTCTCCTCGTAACTTTATCCGTCTTTGTAAAGCTCCTATCTCTCTCTCTCTCTCTCTCTTTCTCTCTTAGTCATTCAGTCAACCAGTCAACCATAAGTACTTTCGTGAGACAAGGATCATCGTATCCATCATTGTTGCTTTTTAATTCTATATTCTGACGATGATTGGCAATTAAATATTATGAAAAGCTTTTTATTTCATCTCGTTAGATTTAACACTTCGTCATCCTGTTAAATTTTTCATGAATTCATAGGACAAAGAACAGTAGATATTTTTACTCGATCTTTTCAGATACAGGTATTTTTATTAACTGAACATTTTTTTTTTTGTTTCATTTTACTTTATTTTTGTTTCACGATACTTCAAGAACGTTTCCTAATTTTATATTTTGACGATGATCGATAATTTTAAATTTATTTTATGATAAGCCTTTTTTTTTTATTATAACTTACGTCTTATTAACTAAGACGCTTCGTCACGCATACCGTTAGATTTTTCACTATACTATAATATATAATATTATATTTCGACTCGATTATATCAAATAAATATTATATAAAATTGATTTTATATAAAATATTATATTAAATAAATTTTATATAAAATAAAACAGTATTGAAATTCTTTTTTTTTTAAACACCAAGATTATTTCTGATAGTATTTTCTAATGACGATCGATAATTAAATTATAATTATAATCGAGAATAAAAAGATATTTCAGTATATATATTACGTTAATACTAAACATACTGAAAAATCTTTTTATTCTCAACTATAACTATAGTAACTTGCCTTTATGAATTCCAATGAAAATGCTTAATGAGACTTTTTAATAACGATCCTTTCGAGTTTTGATGTTCCAGCAAATTCCCTAGCAAGTACGACGATTATGAGATAAGCCGCAATTGCAGCATGGTTAGAGAGTTAGAGAGAGATTGCCTTATGGATTCGACGATGCGATGGGATGCTTCGTGTTGGTAATGATTCCCACAAGCGTACCATGTTCGTGCACCAAATGGAGTTTAAGTCACGCAATGTGAAACGAACCATCGAGTTATGAACAGCAAGAGAAAAGAAAAGTGGAGACTGTGTGGGTTTGGTGAAGGGGATGGGGGGTTGGGGAAAGCAACAATTTCCGGAAAGTAACTGTTACCTACCTTCTTTCTTTCTTTTTCTTTCTTTCTTTCTTTCTTTCTTTCCTTCTCTTTCTCTCCCTCATTGTTTCTCTTTGTCTCTTATCCCTTATTATTTTTTTCTTCTTTATTTTGTCATCCATAAGGTTGACGCTGTTATTTCTCTCGCTGTTGATTGCAATGTTACAAACTAGCTCAATTGCGATGCGGAATGCAATTGTCACGTAACATGTTTGCCATAGAGCGTATTGGATTAAATTATTATTTCTCTCTCTCTCTCTCTCTTTTTTTCTCACCTTTTGTTTTTTGTATCTTTTTTTGGTTTTTTATCTGCTTTCTCGATTTCTATGAAAAACGAGATGACAATGATAATATAATACTGTTACAACTATAACGTCGAGATATCACGACTATCGGAATATCATAGAGGTAATCCGACATTTCGTTTGACGAATAGTATATTATCATACATTCATCGCATGATTTATAGTATATAAAGCTTTGATATGATTAATGATACAATGTATGAGATAAATGACGATGAAAATGTTAAATGGATTAATGAAGGCTATAATTTCAAAGAAAATAGATTGTGTATATAGAAAATAAAAAGGAATTAATAATGTCGAATTAATGACCACACAGAGTATACGAATTAATTGTGTAAGGAAGAAATTAGAGAGTCAAACTTGAAATATTATTTAGATTAAAATAAACGAGATAAAAAATAATTATTGTTACGTGTTGATGTCGTTTAACGTAATTCCACGTAATAGACAATGATTAGAAGTTAAGAGAACTCCGACGATACTTTCCTATGACGTTTCATGTTCTTTTTTCTTTTTTTTTTTTTTTTTTTTTAATTTAATTCATTGAACTATTTATTGAAATCATCTTCTATCACATTAGTGTAATTCATCTTTCTCTTCTTCTTAAATTCGATTTATTCCATATTCGATGAATATCATTGGATTTGAATTATAGTTATTTTCTTTTTTGTTTTTTCTTTTTTTCTTTTTTTCTTTTCTTTTTCTTCTTCTTTTTTTTTTTTTTTTTTTTTTTTTTTTTGATAAGAAATACAGAACGAGCCAAAAGTTATTAGACGATTTTAACAATCAATTTACACCTTTTCGAGATTTTTTAAGCTAATTTTTTATCTTTTTCTCTTTTTTTTTTTCTTCAAACCGCGAGAAAGTTTCTATGCTCGGAGTTATCTGTAATCTGAGGAAAAAAAAAAAAGAAAGGGAAAAGAAAAACGTTCCAAAAAATCTCGACAAATAACCAGTGATTATCAATATCGTTTAAGAACTTTTGACCTATTTAAGAACTTTCGGTGCGTTCATCCTTGTATCACATATTTTCTTACTTCAAACACACGTTCATCGATGTTCATTAACAACTTTTTGATATTCTTCTCCGTTATTTTCTTTGTTTTTCTTTTTCTTATTTTTTCTGTTCTCATACAAGAAATAATTATCATTAGATTGAACAATAGCATGAGTAATTAAAAGTGGAAATGAAAGAAAAAAAGTAAATAAAGGAAAAGAAAAACAAAAGGAAAAAGACACGAGAAGGAATATTAAAAAAGAAAAATAAAAGAGTAGGAAAGAAAATAAACAATAAAAAGAAATAGTCAAAGATAAGAAACGAGCAATTTGATGCTTATCGTTGACATGAGAGATCGTTTATATTGGAAATGAGCTCGATTCTTGTACTTTCGTAGAATTGAATCCTATTAGGGAGACTATTCTAACAGCTATTTTTACGTGGAACGAGTAGAAAGAGGAAGAGAGATAGAGAAAAAGAGAAAGCAAGAGAAAAAGAATGAATAAGAGAGAGAGAGAGAGAGAAAGAGAGAGAGAGAGAGAGAATGAAAGAGAGAGAGAGAGAGAGAGAGAGAGAGAGAGAGAATAAAAAAGAAAAAAGAAAGAATCAGAGGGGGAGAGAAAGAGATAGAAAGAGAAAGAGAAAAATTTGTAACATTATGGTAGTTCATTTCTGTTTTCCTCGGGAAAGGAAGAATTGTAAATGCTAGTCATAAATCGAAAGAGTCGTCGGGAAACTTGATGGTACAAATTCTCCGATGACCTCATGGAACGTTCTTTGAATGTACCAGGACAATGTTATGCCATAGTTCGATCGATTTTTATTTTCTTCTTCTTCTTTTTCTTTTTTCTTTTCCTTTTTCACAAATCTTTAAATTTTCTCTCGAATTTTTTTTTGTATTAGATAATTTTGTATTAGATAAAATGATATGGTTTGGCATTTTTAAAATTAAATTAATTACGATTTTTGCTATGTGCATGTATGCGCGCGCGAGTACATGTGTATATTTGTACGTGTGTTGTAAATCGATGATATCAATCAATTAAAATTTCTTTCAATAGAATTGAAAAAAAAAGTATATATATATATATATATATATATATACATACACATATTATATTAATTAATTCACTTACTTTTATGGAAATTAGTATAGCAAAAAATAAAAATAAAAAAAGGAGTAGGTAATGCAAAACTTTTCATCGTATAAAAGAACAATGATCTGGTCAGATATTTTTAGATATTAATTAATTACAATTTTTATATATACACGCGTAGATGTTCCAATACCTATAATTTAAAAATATGAATTGTGGCATAGAATGTAATGCAAAGTTGGAATGAAACGTTTTAAACATTTTTTTTTTTCTTTAAAGAAAATAAAATTTTATTTTCTAAAGAAAATTTAAAAAACAAAGAAAAAATATTTAAATTAAATAAATTAACGTTGATCGAAGATCATTCTTAAGAAATGAAAAGATTGATAGAAAACGTGTAATATAAATAAAGAAATAAATAATTATTGTTTAATTAATTATATTTATATTAGATAAATTATTAAAGATACATGGGTTAATTCAGATAATATCGAATTATCGATAGTGGTTGAGATTTATTGACGTCGAGTATTATACGGAGATTCACTTAAGCGCCTATCAT
>NC_062189.1:7493978-7541478 GCF_912470025.1 Vespa velutina | reverse complement strand
AAAAAAAAAAAAATAAAAAAATTGAAAGAAACGAAGAAAACCGTCTTTCGGATATTATCAATAGCTTCCATTATCTTTCGTTGGAAAAAAAATCCCAAAAAAATATTGATACCTCTTATTTATAATCATTTTACTTAGTTATTTAATAAAAATTTTTATTATATATATATATATATATATATATATATATAAATATATATATAAAATATGTATGTATATTTTTTTAATACAAATATATAATATATATAGGAATAATAATAATAATAATAATAGCAAGAAGAATAATAAAAATAAGAATAATAACAATAAGAATAATAACAAAAAGATGAACACTTAATGAAACAATTAATTGAAAAATAATTTGCAAAAGACACTTTTTTATTATTTCATTTTTCTTTTTCTTTTTTTCTTTTTTTCTTTTCTTTTACCCACCTTAAAACGTCCACGCGCTTTATCACTTTTCACACTTTTTCATTATATTCCTTTTCTCCCTCTCCCGCCTCTTCTTCTTCTTTTTCCTTTACTTTCTTATTCTTATTCTTTCTGTTTCTCAAGACGATCAAGACTTACGTACGATACGTCAAAAACGTTAAATTCATCGTTGCCGCTTACGCAAGGAGGCACTCCATTACCTTGGCCTGTCATAAATCTCAAGTTCCTGCCTTATTTGAGTGCATTAACTTATCTAGACGTGGAATACCCGAAGCATGCACGTCAACGTTGTCATCGTCCTTACGATGAAAATTCTACTACCATCGAAAAGTTAAGTCCTCTCTTCTTCTGCGTAATTTCTAACGCGGTATCTTTTCGCAGTTCTCTTCCTTTTCCATCGTAACACGACTTTTCACTTAAATCTAAAACCTCTCTTTGAAGTTTAGTCGTGTACTTTTTCATACATTTCTCTCTCTCTCTCTCTCTCTCTCTCTCTCTCTCTCTTTTTCTCACTTTCACCGATCTTTTTGATGAATCCTTATTGCTACATGTTTTTATTTTCTTGTTTTTTTTTTTTTTTTTTTTTTTTTTTTTCTCATTTCTTTTCCCTTCCACTTTCAATTAATGTTTATTTCAATAAAGACGAACAAACGACAAGGAGAAAAAATGAAAAGGAAAAAGGAAAAGCCACAATGATTACTCGAATCTCGCTTTCTTCCGGTTTTTCAATTCATGACTCGAAGCGAGCTTCCACTTGTACAAATAAACTTGAAACGCTTTCGAAGCCTGGTCACGATTAGAGTCTTTTCGCGATGGCTGCCTTTACGCTATCTCTCTCTCTCTCTCTCTCTCTCTCTCTCTCTCCCTCTCTCTCTCTTTTTACGCTTTCCCATTTCGAAAGATGTTTACTCGACTATTTAAAACGATTCGATCGTTCGGTTCTAATGCATTAATTCTTTTTAAATATCTTACGGGTTAAAAGTGATCGAGGATTCGTTTAATTCGTCGTTTGAAAGAGCTTTAATAGTTGTGTTACGTGATTGTACGGTGAATCGGCCAACGTAAACGTTGATCTATATTATTTCGATTCGTCGACAGAAATTGAAACGTCCTATCTATCGACCATGATTGAAATACTTTATCTTTATTATGACAATTTAGAAATTATTTTGGTGACAAATTTCGTGCGCGCGAAAGAGAGAGAGAGAGAGAGATTACATTACTCTATGTCAGTGTCGATAAAACGATTAGAATATTATCATAATATATAATCGATATTATAATCAATCGAGTTCCGTTTTGTTTGTCAATTCATTCATTTATTTATTTATTTATTTATTTATTTTTTTATTTTTTATAATATGTATCCATTCATAACGTTTATTCGTAAAGCTTCGTTAATGTTTGATAAATTTTGTCGGGCGCAGAATGCATTTTCTTGTTCATCATCGATTTAATATTTACAAATTGGATGGAACTGAATAGTCGTCAAGTGTAGGATTTATTGAAACGGTGCACGAACAGAAATAATAGAATATCCCTGGCGAGAATATCCCTATTTCTCATTGAGGACAATTTGGAATGTACGGCATTTAAAGGACCCATCGAGACGAGTCTAAATAAGACGGGTATTAGGTTGCAATTGTCTGTAATCAACAGTTTAGTAAAGCGAGAATTCATATTACGATTTGAATGCTGGAAATAACTCAGAAACAGATTTTGTATGAAGGTACATTTAGACAATTGCACTATATGCTCCGATTGTCATATAATAATATATTAAACAAATAAAACTCACAAAGGATTTTCCTATTGTTCGCTAATTGTACATTTTCATTCGTCGACGATAATATTATTTTATTTCAATTTATTATGCATGTACTTAGGTACATACGTACATATATATATATATATATATATATATATGAATATAAATGTATACGTATGCACAGATTACGAAATATACATTTAAATGGCCATTATACGTTTTCTTTTTTTTTTTTTATTTTCTTTCTTTCTCGCTTTTTCTTTTTTTTTTTTTTTTTTTTAGTTATTAGTTTTGTAAAATATAATAAAAATCAAATTTATAATGTAGAGTAATACGTAAGTATATAAATAATTACGTATTCATTATACTGTCATAATCGATTAATTTTTTCGATAATTTTGTTCACTACATCACTCTTTTTCTCTCTCATTCTTTCATATTTTCTAACATTCTCATTTTCTCTCTCTCTCTCTCTCTCTCTCTCTCTTTCTCTCTTACTCTTTATATAATGCAAATGATCTAACACGATTAATATTATAAAATTAATATGAGTTTTGTTAGAACTTTGAGAATAATTTATTCTCCCTCTCTCTCTTTCTTTTTCTCTTTCCCTCTCTGTCTTTCTTGACACAGCAAGAAGTTAAAATAAATTAAGCTTCGTTACAATTCCGTGATATACGTATTTAGGTAGATATGAATAACGCGCGACCGCGAGAGAGAGAAAGAGAAAGACACAGAGATAGAGATAGAGACAGAGACAGAAAAAGAAAGAGAAAGAGAGAGAGAGAGAGAGAGAGAGAGAGAGGAGAGAGAGAGAAAGAGAGAGAAAGAGAAAAAAAGAAAAAATAAATCGCTGCAGACAATTCGGCTGGTGTTGCGTTGAATTAGTTTCGGAAAATCCATTCGTCTAGATTTTATGCTATTTTTCTCTTTCTCTCTCTCTCTCTCTCATTCTCTCTTTCTCTATCTTCTCGTAACCGTATCTCAGTAGAGTGGAGACGATTTTAGTAGAGGAAGAGGAAGAAGAAGAGAACGAAGAGGAGGAGGGGTTTAGAGGTGGGAGGTATTACGTGACTGAAAATCTTAATGCCACCGACACGTATAAATTTCATCACGAATATAATATTCGCAGTATAACTATGAGAGAATTTTTATTCCTTAATGAGAGAGAGAGAGAGAGAGAGAGAGAGAGAGCGAGCGTACAAGCGCACATTCACGAAAAGGGTTTTTCATTTCTTTATTTTTCTTTTTTTTTTATAGCAACTCTCTTTTTTCCCCTATTCTTTTTCCCTTTTATTTCTTTTTTTCGTTCTTTTCCTCTTCCTACGTTCCTATCGACAGGTAGAATTATTGAAAGGGTAACGGTGCGATGTTATAGAGAGATGTAAAAGAAAAAAGAAAGAGGGACGTGTTTTCTTTTAGCAGTAGGAATATCCGATCGTACGAAACTGGTTCATGTTAGATTTAAAAGAGATCTCGCACGAAACCGATCTATCACTATTTATTCCGAGAAAATGTTATAATTCCGTTTCTATATTTTTATATAATATATATATATATTATATATATATATATATGTATATATATATAAATGTGTAATATATACTCGTTTTTTATCAGGAACGTTTTAATTAATCTTTGTTCGTTGATAATCGAAAAAATTTTCTTGGCCTCGAAGATCATATATATAGTTATAAAAAGTATTATTCAATTATTTTTTATTTTTCCATAATATGATACGTTATATAATATTCATGTTAATGAATTAAAATTTTTTTTCCCTCTTCATTTTTAATTTCTTGTTTATGTTTTCCTCGCCTTTTTTTTTATTTTTATTTTTTTTTTGATTAACGTATAAAAAATTTCTAAATCAAATTGTATGTCTTCTTCTTTTCTTTTTGTTGTTTTTTTTTTTTTTTTTTTACTTTTCTTTTTCTAGACAGAACAAAAATCGAGTTGATAATCTAAAAAGATAATATACGTATGTATATACGTAAATGGTGTATATGGAAGTGTACGTGTAGGTAGAATAGATGAAAATGATTACAAGTTACTGCAACTGAGTAACTGACAAAGTAGGAAAATGAGCATTATATGAATGATGGAAATATGAATGGATGCTCTTCATATGCAAGTGGGAATGAGTGAAATGTAAATTACTATATTTGAGCATAGTGATACTTAGCAAGAAGATACTCTTTTAATACTAGATGAAAGCTAAAGAGCATGTAAGAGACAGAGAGAAAGAGAGAGAGAGAGAGAAAGAGAGAGAGAGAGAGAGAGAGAGAGAGTACAGTGTTATAATTATATTATTTAGTTAAGAATCATTATATAAATATTCATATTATCTTTATACATATACATATATATATATATATATATATATATACACATTTAGTTTTATTAAATTTTTATTATATTT
Organism: Vespa velutina; assembly: GCF_912470025.1. Lineage (NCBI taxonomy): Eukaryota > Metazoa > Arthropoda > Insecta > Hymenoptera > Vespidae > Vespa > Vespa velutina. Next base: position 7,536,856 of record NC_062189.1, on the reverse strand, counting down.
TCTGTTTATTACACATTACCTCTTTTTCGTATATAAAACCCTACGAATATATATATATATATATATATATATATATATATATATATATATATATACGTACATATATGTGTATATGTGCGTGTGTATATGTGAAAGGTCGTGAAAATACGAAAAAGCGAGTGAAATGGTTGTGGTTTAATAAAGGAGACTTTGTACGTATTCTCTGCGACTACTCTCGAAGAGCTCTCTTTTTTATTAATCCAACAATCTCTCTCTCTCTCTCTCTCTCTCTTTTATTTATTTTTTTTCCGAGAAACATTCCGTCAATATCTCAACGAAAACAATTCATTGTTAGTCGTGATCACCAGTTTGTTTCTCTTTTTACTCTAAAAAACTGCATAAATCTTTTTCTTTTATCTCCGTCATAATGAACCTCGTTGAAGCTAGTTCCCACCAACCACTGAAAGTATTTTGATTTTGTCAAAAATTTTCAACGAACTCGACGATCTTTCTCTGTTCGTTTTTTCGTTTAAAAAGAAAGGAAAAAAAAAAAAAACTCATGACAGATAATATTCATTAGTTTTGAAGAAAATTTTGTATTGAAAAATTGTTGAAATACAATTCTTTCTTCTTTGTTTCTTTTCTTTTTTCTTTTTTCTTTTTTTTTTTTTTTTTTTCGTTATAATATTTCCGAAGAAAAGAATTTGAGCTTTGATTACTTTTTCCCGATTCTATTTTTTATCGCAGTCTCTATTTTTATTTCTCTTTTTTCTTTTTTCTTTTTCTTGTTTATTTATTTTTTTTCTTTCTTTCTTTTACAGAAACAACGAAACCACGCGTAATAGTTGTAACAGGATATTTTCGAAAAAAAAAAAAAAAAAAAGAAAAATATTTCGTCGATTGTATTGAAAACTTTTGTATGCTGTTATTTAAAGGGGAACCCTTTCATCCTCTGTCTCGAAATTGAATTTACGAAGAGCGACGAGGTTATTTCAATAAACTCTGAGAATTTGTATAGGTAACATTGTAAATAATACTCGTAGCTACAAGGATTAGATCTCTGAAAGATCATTCTGACAAATAAAATAACGAATTTTACGAATTAAACGAGTCTGGTACAATTTTTTCTATGATTTAGAAAAATTTATTCTTGCAAAATTCTTACGTTTTTGTACAAAGTAAAAAAATAGACTTCTTTATATTCATCATGAAATTTTTTCTCCAAAAAGACAAATCAATCGATTTTCATTGATTAAACGAATGCAGTTTAATCAGTTTTACGATAGAATCGATAAAATGATTTAAGACGAGGTAAGAAATTACACGTTACAAGAAGTTTGACATTCAAAAAATTACACGTTCAAAAATTCACTCACTATCAGGATGAGAAAATTTAATCGGGAGTTTCACCGATCTTTCGAAACTAGTCGAGTGGATTTCTATAGATCGAAAATGAATTCTCGTTGGATAATGTAATGGGAAAAACTTGTTATCATTATTTAACATTCGTTAATTCGATTATTTTTAATTATTATCAATTCGTTTCAATTAATTTAATTTTTCTTAATTTCAAAGGAAACGTGACCATCGTTGATCATTTAGTTCGTTCGCTCGAAAAAAAAGAATAAGAATAAGAATAAGAATAAGAATAAGAATAAGAATAAGAATAAGAATAAGAATAAGAATAAGAATAAGAATAAGAATAAGAATAAGAATAAGAATAAGAATAAGAATAAGAATAAGAATAAGAATAAGAATAAGAATAAGAATAAGAATAAGAATAAGAATAAGAATAAGAATAAGAATAAGAATAAGAATAAGAATAAGAATAAGAATAAGAATAAGAATAAGAATAAGAATAAGAATAAGAATAAGAATAAGAATAAGAATAAGAATAAGAATAAGAATAAGAATAAGAATAAAAAAATTCTAAACACGTTTGTACGAATGAAATTAATACTACCGTCCTTAAATTTATCATAACAAGTGTTTTCTTTACCAATGTTAAGATCCATGAGATCTTTGAAAGATGTTCACTTAGTTAATCGATTATCTCACCGTTCGGAAGTTTATCAACGTGTGGCAATATCCGCTTCGAGAGGCACAAGACGAAGTACTTTATTTGACGGAGATGCTCCGAGAGAGAGACAGAGATAGATAAATAGATAGATAGATAGAGAGAGAGAGAGAGAGAGAGAGAGAGAGAGAGAGAGAGAGTTCTAGGCTTTGGTCTGATCGAAGAAATTACCGCAACAGGTTACATTGAGAAGCTCGATACTTGTTAGATCATTCTTGCGTTCTATCGACGTTCTTGTCTATTTGGATCATCCAATGAGAAACGGAAGATAGCTTCCGGCTCGATCAGAAATAATCGAGAACTCAGTGTAATTAAACGACGTTGAAGGTATCGATATGTGTGTATATATATATGTGTGTGTGTATGCGTGTGTCCTGTTCATGATGTATCGTAAAAGGCGTCTCGTTCATGAGATTATTACCGCTCAACGGGGTTAAAATTGATCGTCATATTTCTTTTTTTCTTTTCTTTTCTATCCTCCTTCCTTCAACTACTACTCGGTTTGATAGATGAGCACGACGGGAATGCGCGTGATAACGTATTTAAAGGATATTATGACGTATCGCCGGGTGACACATAGAAGAGATGAGAGACGATTTCATCAAACAATTTAACCCCGAATGAGTTGCGCTTAAATGATCGTGAAGAAAGAGAAAAACAAAAAAAAAAAAAAAAAAGAAAAAGAAAAAAAAGAAGAAAGAAGACCACTGCTTGGATATCTTAAAAATGTTTTTTTTCAAGTTGTAACAACTCCAATTAGTTATTAAATATAAACGGCCCCGATTGTGTTTGAAAATATTTTGCCGAAATTTTATATACCTATATTTATATCCAACTTCTTCTTTTTCTTTCCTTTCGTACATCGCACAATTCCAAATGTATACTTAAGATTTTCTTATATTTATATTTTTTTTGCCAAATTTACAGAAAAGGATATCAAAGAGAAAAAGTATCATATTTTTTTTTTTCGGTAGATCAACTATTTATTAACACCTGCAGATGATTATTGTAGGCGTCACGATAAAAATAACCAAAAAAAAAAAACACAAAAAAAAAAAAACTAAAGAAAATAAAAAGACAAAAAAAAAAAAGAAAAAGAAAAAAATATTGTTACGATATATAATAATCGAAGATAATAATAAAAAAAATTTTAATATTTATATTTCGAAGATAATAAACATTTTTTTCTTTTTCTTTTTATTACAGAAACGAGTCAAACGAATTGAATTAACTTATTAAATTTTCGTCGGTTTTCAATTCGACATCTTTAACAATAAATACAATAAATTAAAATAAATATTTAAATTTGTGTATAATACGAGAGTCTTTTATGTATAATGACGAAATCTTAAGAATGCGTTATAACGAATTATAAAATACGTGTGAACCATAAACGCGGATACAAGCTCGACGTTGGATAAAATTAGCGTCGTTTTACGGATTTTAGAGAAAATCTGATAACTGGGGTCGGTAACGTTGGTCGAAAAGCGACAGCCACGTTAATCTTCTGTCGTAACAGTGACGCGTACTATCAAAACCACGGAAACGCTTGCCGGCATACGATAATGGCTTGTTCTCACCCTTTATATACTCTCTCACCTTCTGTCTACCTATTCACCCTTCCAACACCGCTTGCCCCCTTATGCCGCATCCTCCCCATTCCAACCACATCATTGTTTCCTTTATTATTCCGATTCGTCGGAAAACTATTCGTCTCCTTTTTCCCTCTATTATCTTTCAGCAAATTTTTCGAAATCCACGTTGTTATCGGTAACTTATTACGTTTCGTATATATTTATGCGAGACGCACGATCTTCGTGAAGTCAACATTATTTCAATGAAAACTGTTTAACCCCTTGTTGCCTCTTCTCTTCCTCCGCCTTCTCCTACCGCCATTCCCAATCCGTTCAAGTCTGCCAAGTCATTCGTTTTCATTCCCCTATTACTTTTACAACGTAACCAACAATCACCGAGGGAATCATACATGAAACGATGTTGTATAAAGAAAGAGAGAAAGGTAGATAAATAGAGAGGGAGAAAAAAAGAGAGAAAGAGAGGGAGAAAGGATGAAGAAAAGATTTTATTCAAAGACGTACAAAGGACTTTGCAATATCTAGGAAAATATAACCATCATTGTAAATTATGTTTAAACGGTAGTATGGTTGGGATGAGAAGAAGAATGTACAATTTTCAAATTTCACGTGCTAGCGAATTTAAAGAAAATATATATATATATATATATATATATTATTTTTAAATGAAATCATTTTATTTTTATTTTTTTATTGAACTAATATCTTTCTTCTATTTAAATATTTTAATAAATGCGTTCGTTAAAATCACAAAAAAAAAGAAGAAAGAAAAAGAATTATTTAAACTTCTTCAAAATATTTTCTCGACTGAGAGAGAGAGAGAGAGAGAGAGAGAGGAAGAGGGAGAGGGAGAGAGAGAGAGAGAGAAATAGATAGATAAAGATAGAGATAGAGATAGAGATATGGAGTATATTATATGTATATCATCTTTCATCTTACTTCCTTATCCCATGTCTCGGATAACAGTGTCAATTGCAAAACTTTGCGATATTAATCATTCGACAGCGTTATAACGTTTCCAGGAGGATGCCACCGCGTTTCGCATTCAACGATAATTCAGGCTACGCCGAGCTCTAGTAATTTAGGATAACGCTCCTGATTGCGTTTTAGGAGACGGTATATCGTCGCCGTTAACAATGAAGCCTTCGAAATCTGCAACGTGAACACGTCCGGACGACGGGTCGCTTCCTGTAATAAATGAGACCGATTCGAATCGAGTGTAAATGTGTCACCATTACGATTCTTCTTTTGAAATATATCTGCTGTAATATTTATATATTATGTATTATATATATATATATATATACATCATATATATGTATGTATTTATTTATTTTTTGTCTCTTATATTTTTGGATTTATATATATATGCATATACACGCATACATGCATATATATGTATTTATCTCTTTTTTGTCCGTTGTATTTTTGAAACGCATTTAAACTGACATTACTTACCATATTACTGACGTTAATCACGTCGGGTTATCTATTCATCCCGTATGTACTTATGTACGTACATACCTATCTACGTATAAATTTTTCAATAGGATGTATCGCGTACGATACAGTGACAGGTTTAATTCCGTCGTATTATACAATTTCCAGGGCATAAATTCACAATGCTCGTCAACGAAATTTTACTAATCTGTAGAACGCATCGATAATTCCGTTCGATCGTGTTCACAGATTTTCGAATTAATCAGAAACACAGTATACGTATGTATGCATAATATATATATACATATATACATATATACATATATATATATATATACATAATTATATGTATACATATATATATATATATATATATATATATATATATATATATATATATATATATATATAATGTATGGGTATGAGTAAACACGGGAGAGCGAGAAAGAGATATCGGAGGGAAAGATTTCAACACAGAAATCTCTTCCACGTCGTTTTTTAAACACAAAGACTTTCATGGCAACGAGGCACGAAAAACATTTGACCATTTAATATATCTGAAATTGGGTCACACGTGTCGAATCATTGACACGACATCATAGCCATGCTGTATATAATATGCATTTGATTCGAAGAGTATTTTAATGTTGCTTCAATATTTAATCATTTCTTTATAAATCGATATCGTGAATTAATGAAGACAGATATATGTATATATCAAGGATTATAAACGAAATATTATAAACGAAAAAGAAAAGAAGTGAATGAAACAAAAGGAAAAAAGGAAAAATAAATAAATAAATAAGTGAATGTATGAATGAATAAACAGAAATATAAAAGTAAATTGAAATATTATGAATCATTAAATTGAATAACTTTGAACGTTGAGTTTATGAATTCATTAAGTAATCCTTCGATTTCAAGAAAATTATTAAAATTTAAATGAAAGTTCCGAAATTTTGTATACCAAAGGGTTGGCTGAACATCCGAACTGTTCATGAAAATTCAAGTTAAATTCGTAAAATCTATTAACGATATATCTAACGAACTATATATATATATATATATATATATATATATATATATATATATATATATATATATATATATAAGATTATGTATATAATCTTTCACACTTTAAAGTTGTTCAAGTAGAGAACATTAACAACGTTAACAAGATTAACACGAAGCGAAATGGATGTCACGATCAAAAGTCGAATGGATTATCGACTCGGTTTTAATAAAACGATCGATCCATTAATCGGATTTTAATCCGTTTCGGAATTAATTCGGATGATGGAGATTCTAGCTGGTGCTTTCTACGGAAATTTCGTGAACTGATAAATCGATTTTCCTCTTGGTCGTTCATCGTCGTCGTTGTCGTCCACGTGGAATGCATTTATCTGTGGTCGTGAGATCATTAAACTAAAAATATAATTTCTTCAACGTGACGATGACAATGACGATGACGACGACATTGAAAATAGATATATATTTACGTCGGAAAATGTCGGAAAATTTCTTAGCAAATCAAAGGTTAGAATCCATAAGCAGAAATGGCAAGAAGAATTCATAGACAGAAATAGTTTGTAGTAATATCGATACCATACATTTAAACTTTATCAGATCGATGGAATATCGAAAAGAACGCATCAACGTTGCTGTTTTTTTTTTTTTTTTTTTTCTTTTGAAATCTCTTGCATCAGATTTTTCTGCTTCTTTTTTCTTTCTTTTTTGTGACTCGTTCCGAGAAAATAATCCTGTCATAAATTGATAAATATATTTTGATTGAAAAATATTTCTTTTTTTTTTTTTTTTTTTTTTTTTTTCTTTTCTATAAATAAATTTATCAATTTCTTTTTACAAATTCCACGTGAATCATTTCGAAAAAATAATTCGATAAATATGTATTTGATTGAAAAAATTTACATCTTTTTCTTTTAAAAAAGAAATTTATTATAATAATCCTTTTGTTTCTCGATTACTTTAACAATCGTTAGAAATTAATTTATGGATTTTTAACAATTATTTAGATTTCGATCTTTCATTATAATTTTACGCGACTCGTATCGAGAAAATAATTCGATAACTCATAGATCGATAGATATACGATAATATATATTTGATTGAACAAAAACTTTGTTTTTTCTTTCTTTTTCTACAAATAAATCTATTGATATCCCTTATTTTCTTTTCTTTTCAATTTTATTGAAATTTTAATTATTAAATGTTTACACACCAATTTATAATTATTACCTTATCGATCTTTTAAGGTCTTTCCGATTTGAATTTTTTACCGAAAACATAAGATAAGTCATTTTTCGTTCGTAAGTAAAAACCATCTTACTAAGAAGTATACCATACTTTTAGTCGAACGATGCTTCAAGTGACATTGAGAAAAAGAGAGAGAGAGAGAGAGAGAGAGAGAGAGAGAAAGAGAGTTAAAGACGACGAGCCTTTGAATTTAAAATGAAATATTTTAAGGTAACGCATGCCTAGATAGAACCGTTTAAAATCGTAAGAGCTTTTTCTTTTCTTTCTTTTTTTTCTTTTTTGTGAAAAAAGTTTAAATTCGAAGATTCTCATTTGCACATATTCACACATTTATTGATTTTTCTTTATCTCTTATACTCCCTCTCTCTCTCTCTCTCTCTCTCTCTCTCTCTTTCTCTCCCTCTATCTTTTTATTTTTATTATCGTCGAAGATTTTACAAAGGATATCAAAAGACATTTACAAACAGGATCTAATCTGAACTTCAAAAAAAAAAAAAACAATGATAATCAACGTATAAAAATATTTCGTTTATATTGATATAAGCTTTAAAAAAGGAATTAAGGATTAAAAATTGTACGTATTGAGTGAATAACAATGAGTATTAATATTCTTCTTATGTTATTAAAACGTTTCTCTCCCTAGGACGAGCAAGGAAGGGGAGGGGACCATGGATGCACGCGATGAAATCATTCTAACATATCACGTGCTACTATAGTAACCAGATAAGAAATCCTTCTGCGTATTATTACGGCGGACTACACAAAAAAGATGTCTAAAAAAAAAAAAAAAATGTTTAAACAAAAAAACGTAACTAGATTGATACAGAGATATTCTATTTTTTATTCGAGAAAAAAGAAACATGTCGATTGGTTGCATTTTATGAACAATGGAACGATCATTGGTAAATAAGAAGAGTGAATATTCGCGAAATGTATTATAACGAAAGGGTTAATAATAAATATTGATCTCTGATAAAAAAGAGACGGAGAGAGAGAGATAGAGAGAGAGAGAAGAATAAGAATACAAAAAGGATGTTACAGGGAACAAAGAAGTATTAAAAAAAAAAAAAAAAAAAAAAAAAAAGAAAGAAAAAAAAAGAGAAAAAAAGAATTAAAATGAATCCTTGAGTTGGACCATGGACTTCATTCATTCATTTAATTGTACTTTTTTTTTAAACTGCATATCCCTTTATCGCGTGAACGAAGGGAAAGAGGAAGACACGGATAGAAATAGAGAAATAGAAAGAGAGAGAGAGAGAGAGAGAGAGAGAGAGAGAAGAGATAGATAGATAGATAGAAAGAAAGAAAGAGAAAGAGAGAAGACTTTTAATTGTGATCCACCGGCTTAGCGTGGATACTTTGCGTGGACGTGTCTGAGTGCTGCTGCAAGCAGTTTTTAAGAAAAAAGGGAATGCTTCCGGAGAAGAAAATTAACTAATGGAAATGCAATCCTAGCTTCCTATCTCCGTTCTTTCTTCTCTTTTCTTATTTCTTTCTTTTTTTCTTTTTTTCTTTTTTTTTTTCTTTCTTCCTTTCTTCCTTTTTTCCTCCCTCTCTCTCTCTCTCTCTCTCTCTCTCTCTCGGTACGTCCTTCACTTTATCTCTTCATTTTTTTCTCTTTTTCTTTTTCTTTTCTTTTTTTTTTTTTTTTTTTTTTTTAATAGGGGCTTTATTAAGTCACACGGTTGGACTCTTCGTCCAACATGTTACTTTCTTTTTCCCTATTTGTTTTGTTTTGCTTCGTTTTGTTTCTTCCTTTTCGTTTCTTTTTCTTTTTCCTTCTTTTTCTTTTTTTTTTTCTTCTTCATTCCTCAGTCGAAATAATGTTCGCCGAGAGTGCTAACAATCCTTCAGGTTTCTACGTTGTGCACGGTACATTAACTATTTTAATGACGCACGGAATTACACGGCGGAAGTAGCACTTAAGGATAACCACACGGTTATATTGTGCCAGTTTAGCCTCTATTATTTTGCTCTCTTTTCTCTTGGCCATGAGTATCGTGCTAGGAGGGGAAATATTGTTGCGTAATCCGTCGCGAAGCATCTGGAAAATTCGTTCTCTTTAGTAATTAAGAATTGGAGGAGAGACGACGTATAAATTTGCATGCAATGCCTCTCGCGCTAAGTTGCTACTACGTAAAAATAAATAAAATGTCGAAAATTGTCGTATAAAAACTTTTAGCTGAAGGTATAAAGGAAAAGGAAAAATCTGACTTTTCGCAAAATTTCAATTAATCGTTTTTATTTACTTTTATGCTGCACGAGTGTTCGATGGAAGAGAAAAAAAAAAAGAAAAAAATAAAATACACCATTCCGCACATGTTCGTATAGTAGATAGGACGTATCAGAGAACGTGTAAAATAAATTTTTCTAAACGTTTTTCAAATTTTTCTAAGATCCAAAATGCGACATTGATATTATTTCTTTTGATATTAACATTTAGATTTGGATTTAGACTTGCTGAAGTCCCAATGACGGGTTTTAAATGAGTTTGATTCACTAAGAATAGGTTTCATTAAGATAAAGTTTATTGAATAGATCAAAAATATTTATGGAAACGTAACTGTTCGACGAGGAAATTTTTTTCATAAAAAAAAAAAAAAATTTTAAATTCCTTAATTAGAATGATATGCGTAATTGCGTTCTAATTCAATAAATACGTCAAAGCTACGAGAACGTGGTTATATATCAAAAACGGTTGACCTTTCGACCTATATTTTATATAGGTTTTGTTTTTGTTTTTTTTATTCTTTTTTTTTTTTTTACCGAACATCCTGCATACAATGTAAATACTTAAAAAAAACAGTCACGATCGACTGATTTTTTGATTGATTGATCGATCAATCGATTGATTTGTTTATTTTCTTCTTTTTTCTTTTCTTTATTTTTTTTCTGTTTAAATCATCGAAACACTATATTGCATTTGGGATCGATCATTCATACGTACGATAAATTTCAATATAAAAATCGATTATTTCTTTATCGTAAGGAATACATCGGGATATTCGCTAACGATAAGGAAAGATTACTCGGACGGACGTTAATGGATTAACTAGAGTTTGTAATTGAATTCGACGTTGCAATTCTATTTGTAGAAGACGATATTCGTAGAAAGTTATTCTGTGTTGGTACGGTTCGAAGATAAACCATAGGTACAGTTTCAATATCGAAAATTACATCAGAGCGAACCGTGCGTAAATATCTATCGTAACACGATGAAATTTCGAAGATAGACGAGGAGAATAATCATTACGAAGAAATATTACGACGAATCAATGAATATCAAAGAGAATTAATTATTATCAGACGAAAGGAAAGACGAAAGTAAAAGAAACGAGTTAAAAAGAAAAAATATTTGCAAGTCAGTCGATCGTTCGTAGTGCGTTGCGATCGAACAAAAAGAGAAAAGGAAAAAAAAATTAATTATGAATGTATTCTTCCTTCTCCTTTCTTTTACTTTTCCTCCTTTGTTACATCAATTTTATTTTTTGTGCCCCTTTACATAAACGATATCTCAAAGATTCTATAATATAATATTCTACATATATATATATATATATATAAATCTATATATTTCTTATTTTTTATTTATTTCCTCATTGTACATCATTATTTGCGTTGACGTCATTTTTTCTTTTTTCTCTTTTTTTTTTTTTCATTATCTTATAGTTACATCTTTAGTTATGTAACTCTATGTTTAACAAGAAAGTAATTAACAAAACATCGTTAGCATGAAGGAATATTAGTAATTTCCAAGAATGAGAAATAGATATAGAGAGAGAGAGAGAGAGAAAGAGAAAGGGACAGAGAGACAGAGAGGCAGAGACAGAGAGAGAGAGAGAGAGAGAGAAAGAGAGAGAGAAATAGAGAGAGAGAGAGAGAGAGAGAGAGAAAGTGAGAGAGAGAAATAGAAAGGGAGAGAGAAACGGTCCTGCAAGTTGCGATATGAAGAACAAAGGAGTTATAAACCTTACAGAGCAATCTAATGACGGTAAATACTACATCGGACATAGTGAAATGGAAAGGTAGATAATAGAATAATCAAGAAACCTGGTGGTTTGGAAGGCGGCAAAAGGGAGGGAATGGGAGGATAAGATAGGTAGAGGGTTGTCGACTGCGGGATAAGAGAAACAGGATATGAAAACGACAGTGCCAGACGGGAAAGATAGAGAGAATGGATGGACAGGTTCTTCTCAAGCATAACTAATGCGTGGATAATTAATTAAAACCCAGTAGATAGAGAAGTATAGAGGAATGGAGTAGAGGAGGAGGAGGAGGAGGAGGTAGGAGGAGGGGTTATATCAAGCGGTTCTAGTGACCGTTCATTTCTCTCTCTCTCTCTCTCTCTCTCTCTCTCTCTTTCTCTCTCTCTCTCTCTCTCTATATTGAACTCTATCGGAGATTTTACATTCGATCAACGAGCTTTAGATTCGCGAATGAACGTTTCATTACGCCTATTTATGCAAATTCGTACTCTGCGAACGGGAATTAAAGCATTTCCCTATTTCGATCTATCGAACGATAAACACAACCAACGAATGGATATACGTACATATGTACAGACGGATGGATGGACCTATGGATGGATGAACGTACGGATTTCGCGTCGTACGGATGCCAACATAAATGATGACTAAATAAATTTTCCGTTCTTCATCGATAGAAATTTGTAAGTGTGAGAAATTTTTAAATTTTTAACTTTGAGAATGTTCGTATATTGTGTGTGTGTGTATGAGAGAGAGATAGAGAGAGAGAGAGAGAGAGAGAGAGAGACAGAGAGAGATAGTTTGGACGAACGAACGAAAAAAGGAAAGAAAGAAAGAAAGAAAGAAAGAAAGAAAGAAAGAAAAACAAAGAAAAACGAAAAAATGCAAAAAAAGAAAAAAAAAACAAAAATTAAAAAGAAAAAAACAAAAAGAAAAAAATGAACGGAACCGAGATAATACATTGAAGATGTTCGTCGAAACGTGACGAGTGTAATTTTCGTAACGCGAGACTACTTTCGTACGATCGATTCGTCGGCGTTTCTTCGATGGTTCGTCGATCAAAGCTGAGAGATGCTTGGATAGGATGGAAAGAGATAAAGGAAGATAGAGATACAGAGACAGAGGGAGAGAGAGAGAGAACGAGAGAGAGAGAGAGAGAGAGAAAGAGAGAGAACGAGAGAGAGAGAGAGAGAGAGAGAGAGTGAGACAAGGAGAGAATATATCAGCCGTAAATATATTCTATTTTCCTCTTTTGAAAGCACGATCACAAATGCTCTATCACGCTAGCGTACGTACGTACGTACCTACGTATATATACATACGTACATACGTGTTCGTTCTATGCTTGGGAACAGCTTCAAACAAAGTTTCACGCTCGAACATCGGCTACCGATTAGCTTTCATGTCGTTCGCGAATTTAGCTTTTCAGGAGGGGAGGGAGAAACGATCGATAATAGGTCTATGTTGTCGTATAGAGAAATAGAGAGAGAGAGAGAGAGAGAGAGAGAGAGAGAGAGAGAGAGAGAGAGAGAGAGAGAGAGAGAGAGAGAGAGAGAGAGAGAGAGAGAGAGAGAGAGAGAGAGAGATGGAAGAAATTGTGTTGTCATTGATCCATAGCAATATTTCGAAATTTCCCCTTGTCATCTTATATATATATATATATATATATATATATATATATATATATATATATATGTAATATATACGTAAATAAAACTTGAGATAAAATATAGAAGAATAAATTAATAGGAATTATCTTGTTCTATTTCACTTTTATTTATTTTTATTATTATTATTTCATAATAATAATGATAATAATAAGAATAATAAAATGATTAATCAAATACGATAGAGATAAAATACGTGGATATATTTATGATGACGTGAAAAAAATAAGTAGAGTGAACAGTAAGTTATGGCTATTGTTTTTGTTTGTCCTTTTTTCCTATCTTAATTATTATTTCAGATTTGAATAAAAAAAAAAATGTTAATTAAATATAACAGATATATCTTATCTATGTTAATATTATTAAAATAATAATAATAATGTAGATGCAACGAATGCAATGTATGCCAACGAAATATGTACATATTTTATTATTCCAAAGTAGAAATAGTGTATTGAAATAAATAACAAAGACATATTTCTTTTGTCCTTCTTCAACTTTCCCTTTTCTTTTTTTTATTTTCAAATTTAAGTTCATCGATATCACCGATCATCGATATTTGTATATTTATCTGTGTACATATGAAAAACATTAAAAAATTTCGAGAGATCTTCTTCTTTTGGTGTTCGACTAAAGTATTTTAAAAGTTCAACGTTCACAAGTATATATACCACCGGTAATGGTCTAAGAATCCTTAGGACTGCATTGCCGGCTGCGAAGTATAACCTTTGCACTTTCGTCGGCTCTATTGTATGGCTGCGAATGAGCGGTAACGTCCAATGATTGGTAGGGTCTAACGAAGTGAAATGTCACTCGTCACGCGACAAGACTACGATGAGATAGGGTCTAACCACCATGATTCTCCCTTATTTCTCTTGAGATTATTCAACTAAAAAAGAAGAAAAAAAGATTTTACTGTTGGAAAGGAAAAAGTATGGAGTCTAGTCGTCGTAGCGTCTTACTTTAATCAACTGATTCTTAAAATATTATCGAAGAAAATTTTTATGTCATGATAAATATTCTATATTAATATAGAAATTTTTATTTTATAAAATTTCATTCATTTAAACGATTGTAAAAATATTCGCATTTATGCAAAGTGTACAGGTATATATATATATATATATATATATATATATATATATATATGTATATGAAAATAATTATTTAAATTGAATTTAACTATTATTTTTAATCACTTCTTTTATATATATATTTTTTTTATTTATATATATTTTTTTATTTATATATATATATATTTTTTTTTTAATAACAACATTTCTTTTTCTTCTCTTTTTTCTTCTTCTATTATTCGTGACATTGTATTATTTATACTATTTAAATAAAATTTTATTTCGTTAAATTGTTAATTCGATATATACGTACATAGGAATACATTATATACATTAGAAACATGAAATGTGAGAAACTCATTATTCGAATATATTAAATTTCGTAATTTATAATATTTTAGTATCACTCTATCCGGTCTTCCTTGATCTTTCTTTCCTCCAGCACCGCATTGCAGTTCCTTTGCATACGGCTAATATACTAGGGACCGTTTTTGGTCTGTCACGATGCATGTTGCTGCATTTGTAACGAGGAAGAAGCGCATAGGAGAAATCACGTATGCGTAAAGAAACGTGAATAAAGATGTAACTTCCCTTTTTCGTTCTCATTGAAATTTATTATTCAAACAAAGTAAAGAAAAAAAGAAAAAGAAGAAGAAGAAGTAGAAAAGACAGAAAAATAAATGATTCCCGTATCGTTGCAGGTACAATAATTAATTATGTAATGAATTACTAAAATTAATGAATGAATGAATTAATTAATTAATCGTATAATTAATATGTACGATGTAGATTTTTGAAGATTTCATAATCTCAAGGGTAAACACATCATTCGATATTAAAATATCAAAGGTCAAGGACGAACCTTCGTGACATGCTTGGTATAAGCATATCTAATTATTTTCCATTCACGAGTGGAATTCATTTTAATCGTAAAATTCCAACAGATCCAACGACAATGACGACGAGGGGAAAAGGTCGAGATAATTATACCGCAGTACAACGTCGATTTTAATAAAATTCTATCTCCTTTCCTATCATCCATAAATTATAAAGAAATATTCAAATTTGATAGAACGATTTAAAAAATTACGAACGAACGATCAAATGAACGAACGAACTGGCTATTAATAAAAAATTGTAATTTTCTCTTTGACGATTAGAAAAAAATATTAAGTAAGAATTGTTGGTAAATAAATCGGGGAAACAAACGGGAAGCAAACGATATCCTACATTTTATAGTTTATTCCTCGTTTTATCAATGGACCATTATATCCGGCTTTTCTTGCTTATTCGTGTTGATGAAACGAAGATAATAAATGCTTTGTTGACGTATTCTTTCCGCCACAGAAAATACCTCATCACAGTGGATTGGCTCTTTTGTTGAAGCGTTTCGATCGTATATACATAGACAAAAAACCCACATAGACACACACACACACAAACAGCAGACATACACAAATACACAAATACATGTAAAGAGAAATATAGAGATAGATAAAATACTCATAGCGAGTTTTGTAAAATCAATTGGTTAGTTATATTCATTCGAAACCACATCACCATGATAATTCGAATAGAATATCAATTATATTCTACATATGTATTTGACGAATGAATTAGAAAAGTAAGTACACACGTTTATATTATAGACTTTCGATAGAAGAAAAAAAAGAAAAAGAAAAGAAAAAAAAAAAAAAAGAAAAGAAAAAGAAAGAAAATGTTCCTTCTTTCTTCTTTTTTTTCTTCTTTTTTTTATCTTCTATTTCTTCTTTTAACCATCGATATATATAAAAAAAAAATTTTGCACAGATCTTGATTTACAAATTTGTTCGATACTCATATATATATATATATATATATATATATATATATATATATATATATATTTACAAATTTATTTGATACTCATATATATATATACTTTATCATAAATACTTCTCAACATACAATCGATTGGTTTCGTAATCAATTAAGTTGTTTCTTTGCGTACGCGCTTGAATAAGTACTTATGTATGTTAATGCATCAATCGAATGATCGAATTAATAATAACTGCTTTTGAATTGATTATGATCGATTTGAATTAACATTTATTGCTAATATATGGTTTATTAATTCAACCAGAAAAGAGGGAGTTCCCCCCCCCCCACCCCCCAACCATTCTTTCATCCTTTTCTATTCATCTCTACATATCTCTCGTCATTCGCGAATCGTATTATCGTCGAATTTAGTTTCTTCTTGCACTGTTACGAACGCAACAAATTCGAATACTCAAGTGCGCGTAGCGTGTTATTAACTTTTCCCCGGTAGTACCTCTAGATTTAAACTAATTGTTTCTTCTCTAATTTTGTAATTAATGAAAGTTAGAAAATTTCACCCTGTTTAATATCTCGTTATCTATCAGGCAAACAAACGGTGAAATCTGATTATATTTAACGAAACTAACAATGTGATATCAAATGATTTGTAACTATATTAACGTGCAATATTACAACGACTAATCTGTGATAAATCGAGTTTTCAACTGTGTTAGTGAATTAACCGCATGGACTCCTTGTACTTTCTGTCTCTGTCTCTGTCTGTCTGTCTGTCTATCTCTCTCTCTCTCTCTCTCTGTCTATCTCTCTCTCTCTCTCTATCTCTATTTATCTATCTCTTTCTCTCTGTTGGAAAAATCGTTCCAAACTTGGCTACGTTGTTTCGGGGCACCGATGATAACGGGGTCATCGTACTACCAGATGGTTCTGGATCGATCGATAGCTCCAGATATTTCTGGCGATTAAAAAAGAAAACGAAAAAAAGAAAGAAAAAAGAAAAAAAACAAGAAAAGAGAGAGAGAGAGAGAAAGAGAGAGAGAGAGAGAGAGAGAGAGAGAGAGAGAGAGAAGAAGTAAAGGAGACACGAAAAAGAAGAAGGCAAATCTGAATGTAATCGATGTATGTTGGTGAAGTAGATAATCGACGGAGATAAAGATGGAAGATATATATATATATATATATATATATATATATATATTCTTTCAATGACACGATCAATATTGTTGTTTATTCGTTCGTTCGTTTGTTGGTCTTTCTTTTTTTGTAGGTTCCTTTTCCTTTTTAATTTGTTTGTCTTTTTTCTTTTTTTATTTTATTAACGCAAACCCTGGAGTGCGTTCCGATTTGACGATAAAACAAAAAAGAAGAAAATTTTCGATAAATTCAGCTCGGCCAGCGGGAGGATGTTTTACGATCTGTCACGACTCCCTAGTTTTTTTCGAGATAAATTTAATATTACGTTGGTTATGGAAATAGAAACAAACAAAAAAGAGGTAGAGATAGAGATAGAGAGAGAGAGAGAGAGAGAGAGAGAGAGAGAGAGAGAGAGAGAGAGAGAGAGATAGAGATAGAGAGAGAGAGGGAGAGAGAGAGAGAGAGAGAGAGAGAGAAAGGGGGAATGTAAAAAAGAATAAACGATTAAAAAAAAAGGTTGCTCTGACCAAAAAGTCACTTTTTTGTCTTTCTTTCTCTTTTATTTTTTTTTTTTATTACCGGCAATATTTGACGATGCGGTTCAGGCAAAACGAAAAATCGTGACGACGGGAGATCTGAAGAAAGAAATATTATTAATTCGCGATCGAATGAGAAGTGTATAGCCGATGACAAATGTGGATACTATGTCGAACATTTAACATTACGCTAAACATTTATCAACGTATAGAAGTGGATTATAAAAGGACGATTTCGATGTTGTCCGAATGAGCTACCTTTTCTCCTTCTTCTCTACCTTTATTTTCTTTTATACTTGACTTTTCCTTATACATATCTTCGCTCTCTTCTTTTTATAATATAATAAATAAATAAATTAATATATTTCATTTTATTTATATATATATATGTATATATAATTTTATTTATTTATTATATATTATTTATATATTTATATATTTATTTATTATATATATATGTATATATAATTTTATTTATTTATTATATATTATTTATATATTTATATATTTATTTATTATATATATATATGTATATATCTATAAATTTGATTTTATTGTACTCTAAATCGATATGATAACGATCGTCTTTGGCAATGTTCCGGGTCATTTCGATCAGGTCGACGAGAAAAGGGATTCTCTCCCTCTTTACCTTCCAACGAGACCTCTTCCACAATCTTTCTTCTTTCTCCTTCTACCTATTCTCCCATTCCCCTTTCTTCCTTCCGCCCTCGTCATCTACCACTTCTCGCGTGTGTATGGCCTGAATGTAATATCACTCTCGATAACATTTTCTCTGGCTATTCTCTGGCCGATCAACGTGAAAAGCAATGTTGACGGCAGAGTCTCGCGAAAAGCAGCTTCCCGATCGAGCGGAAATAACCAAGGAAGAATCGCCGATCTCTTCTTCCTTTTCTTTCTCTCTCTCTATCTATCTCTCTCTCTCTCTCTCTCTCTCTCTCTCTTTCTCTCCCTCTTCGTCGCTCTTTCTATTTTGCTCTCTTTTCGATTCGGCCTTCTTCACCCTCATCCTTCATTCTTTTCTCTCTCTCTCTTTCTCTCTCTTTCTTTCTCTTTCTATCTTTCTCGTCATCTCTCACACATATTCCTCTCACGCGAATGGAATTTCTGTGATAGTTTCGGCGAACACACTGCGGATGACCACGATAACAGTTTCGGAAAGTGACCAAAACGTGCTTTCAATCTTCTATCGTAGACTCGATTTAAATCAGGACCGATTAAATAACGTTTTTCAACTGCATCGAAATTCTAACGAAAGAATAACTGTGTATATATATATATATATATATATATATATATATATATTCTTTTCTTTTTTCTTTTTTTTTGTCTATTACAATAGAAACGTTATCGAAACGTTCGGAGAGTTATCAAACTATTATGAATTTATTCTGCGCGTGTTATGCGATTCTGACATTTTTTAATACTTAAACAACGAAATCCGGTTTCGGACGAACGATTGAATATATAATACTTATCTATGTATTGATAACAATCGATACCTATCCATATCTACATACATACATAGGTACGTAATAGTACGTCGAGCGTGTTATTTTTATTCATCTCGTATGAATCCATTTCACGTGCTTTTCTCTTCTTTATTTTCACGGCTTCTCCCCTTCTTTTTCTCTTCCCTACTCCATTCTGTTCTGAATAAAAAAAGAAACACAACAAAAAAAAAAAAAATAATTCACCAACTACGATGATTTTCGATGAGCACAATTTTCCAACGAAAATTTCTCGTACGCGTCGTCTTGAAAGTGAATTTACTCCCGTGAAATTATTAATACACCTTGCACGTAACTAATTCATAGTGTAGTATATATATACACACATATATATATATATATATATATATATATCCCTTTCCCTCTCGTTAGATAGTTTTCTCGGTCTTATTCGTCGCGTGAGATAATGGTTTTAGCAAAACGAAGATCCCTCGTTTATCTTTCCTCTCAGTGAGTGCCATTGAACAAAGCACTTCGAGACGTGTTTAGTAGAGAATCGCGAAATTCTTTGATATCTCGCGAGGGTTAGTCGTACTTTATTAAAAGATATCTTGAAAAAAGAGGGAGAGAAAGAGAAAAAGAGAAAAAGAGAGAAAGATGTATGTATGAAAAAGATATTTTTTTTTTTTTTTATCAAAATATAACATTCATGAAGGTGTCAGTAATTATCAGCTCGATCCCTTTGATCCTTGAGAAATGCGTACAACTAATATGTTTAGTGTGCATGTATGAGTGGATATATATGTTTCTCGTATGAAAGGAAAGGGTTACAGATAAATAGAGAAAGAGAGAGAAAGAGAGAGTGAGAGAGAGAGAGAGAGAGAAAGAGAGAGAAAAAGAGAAAGAGAGAGAGAAAGAATCTGTCGTGGTTTTCTTTTGATCGTGGAAGCTGTTCAAAGTCTCCTCCTTTGTCATTTTCAACTCAACGAGCATCGATTTCGATTAATCGATTTGCTACTCTCTTTCTTCTCTTCTTTTTCATTTCTCTCTTTCTCTTGCTCTCTTGCTCTCTTGCTCTTTGAAAACGTGGGATAGGAAAAATTGCGGCGCAGAGGAAATAAGCCGCACAGAGCTCGAGCGTGCTGAGAACTTTGTTAATCTTTGTTCGAAACGGCAAAGAACACGAGAGTTGTTTTCATACCAAACTCTCCGGGCTATGCTTTCTCTCTCTCTCTCTCTCTCTCTCTCTCTCTCTCTCTCTTCCTTCCTCTTCTTCTTTTTCACTTTTTTTTTTTCATTTTCTTATACTAGTCATATTAAGAGAAAAAAGGTCTGAATTCTACGCTATTATAAACTATAAAACGTTTTCTCTTTTAAACAAAGAGAGAGAGAGAGAGAGAGAGAGAGAGAGAGAGAGATTTGAGAAAGGGGCCTGCGTTTTGAAATTTGAAATTTTGTTCATTGTTTTCGAACTAATCGAGATTTAGAAATGGATTGCTTCTTGTTATGGGTGGAGTCCGTACCTTTGATATGAAGTATTTTGCCTTTCACAATATATAGTCGATAATTTCGATCCGTATCGATCGTCACAGAATAGATTGAAAGATTTCCCGTTCAGGAAGATTTTTAATCGGCAAAAAAACCAAACTTACTCACTTATTTATTTAATTAGTTACTTATCTATTTACTTACTTGCAATCTTAGGACTGATACTTATATTTTTACAGGTCTCTGTATGCAGTCCCCATATTTGCGATTAAATTAATTTATTTCGTTCGACGTTTTCGACCGAGATAGATTAGATACCTAACGTGTATTTAATTATTCACGTTTGAAAATGCCGACGTTTTTCTGATCATTTATTTTTACAAAATCCATTACTTATTTCGTTGGGTAAAATGTTTTATAAAATCGGCGATTATTGATTTAGTTCGTTAAATATTTTACCTATTTTCATCTCTCTCTCTCTCTCTCCCTCTCTCTCTCTCTCTCTCTCTTTCTCTTTCTCTTTATTATCCAAACGTTTATTCGTATTCGGAGAATATTGGAAATTTTTCACCGATCTAATTTTTTTTTTTTCGCATTTGAATCTCTTTCTCTCTTTTTCTCTCTCTCTTTCTATACACACACACACACACACACACACACACACACACATGTATATATAAATATATATAGATGGATAGAGTTATAAAAAAAATCAGAATCATAATATGTATTCTAAACGAGCTAGACGATGCTCAATACTTTGAATCCACGTGGAATTAACTTTCCGTATAATCTGGCTCATACGATAATCGATTAATCGAAAGAAAAAACGAGAGAAAGATAGATAGGTAGATAGATAGATAAAGAGAGAGATAGAGAGGGGAGGGCAGAGAGAGAGAGAGAGAGAGAGAGAGAGACATGAAACTTGCTATTAACGACGACAATGCCTTTGAATTATTTATAAGTATATAAAGCATAGATACAAGCGAGTTAGAATACGAATAGCATGGTATGGGGTGACACCGATCGGTCGGTACCTTTCTGTTAACGTTTCATTATTTACTGTATTACTGTCTATCTCAAATGTGTACAGCGTCCTCGTAGAGAGTCCAGTTTACATTACGTTCTCTCTGTACTCCTAACTTAATTGGGAAATGTCCTTGTGTAAACGTTAGAGAACTGAACGTGTAACGAGAGAACCAGAGAGAGAGAGAGAGAGAGAGAGAGAGAGAGAGAATGTGTGTGTGAGAGAGAGAGAGAGAGAGAGAGAGAGAGGGAGAAAAGCACATTGGTTAGCGTAATATTTCACAAGGAGTTCTACTCAATACATAGCACGTCTCACACTTCTAGGCTTTTCAAGTGGTTGTTTGAGGTAGCTGCTAATTAACTTTTGGTAAATGCATTGAGAAAATGTGAAGGAACGTTCTTAGAAGTGAAGAAGGACGGACGTTCTTAGGGCAAAGAAGAATAGGGAAATATGTCGAAATTGTTTAAATCGATAAAATCGTCGATTTCTCTCTCTCTCTCTCTCTCTCTCTCTCTCTTTCTCGAAAGCAATCGTTTTCGTATTTTAATTTTTCTCTTTTCTTTTTTATATATTTTTTCCCCTCCTTATTCTCTTTCTCTCTCTCTCTCTCTCTCTCTCAGTGATCATCTCCTATACATATATTTTAGAACGATATCATGAACGAATCATATTTGAAAAAAGAATTTTATCCAGATATTTCCATTTTATTTTCTTCCTTTTTTTTTTCTTTCTTTCTATCTTTTTTTTTTATCAGATCTGAAAACTGTCGCAGATGTTGAGTACGACTCCGGGAATAAATTGGTCTATGTGAAAAATTGTTCTGCGATATGAAATATTAAGTTTCGATTTTTTCTCTCTTTTTTTTCTTCTTTTTTTCTCTTTTTTTTTCCTCCCTTTTCTTTCGTGGTATCTCTCTCTCTCTCTCTCTCTCTCTCTCTCTCTCTCGTTATTTTAATTCAATAAAATTCTGATTTTAATAAAAAAGAAAAAGGAGAAAAAACTTGTTGACTTTTTCTTATCTTTCTTATTTTAACAATAAAATAAACGAAGATTACGAAAATCAAATATGACGATATATATTAATTATGGTATAACATAAGTAATGAAATCCATCTTTTCTATTTTCTATTTTTATTTAAATCATATTCTACACACATACACAAAATTAATGTTTTCGTCATTGATCTTATTTACTAATAAAGATTAATTAACTTTATCTGATTATTTTGTCTTAATAACGGTATATATCGAAAGCTCATAAAGGATCGTGTGTTAAAATGATAGTGAATAGAGTACTGTTAGCACTAAAAGAGCAAACGTGGTAGGACATCGCCGAAAGTGGAACGTAGAGACAGGTATATAGATAGACAGATAGAGATAGAGAGAGAGAGAGAGAGAGAGAGAGAGAGGGATGGAGATATAGGGTGTGATCGAGCACGACTAAGGACAAACCATATCACAACGCAGATGTTGCACTCTCGAGCTGTCGTCGTCACTTTAGTACAAGGCATTTACAACCTGTTAACGATCGCCATCCTATTTTCCTTTGCTTGTTTCCCTAGTCATAATTAGAAACTCCCTCTTTCTCTCTCACTCACTCTTTCTCTCTCTCTCTCTCTCTCTCTCTCTCTCTCTCTCTCTCTCTCTCTCTCTCTTTCTCTCTCTCTATCTCTGTTAAGTATTGTTGGATACTCGAACGATAAGGAATATTTCAAGTTCTTTAATCGCTTTAATTTATTTTATATTAAATTCCGACTCGTTTAAAATAATTAACACAGTTTTAAAGAGATTAATCGAGATGAGATATAGTAAATAAAAAGATAAATTATAAGAAAATAAAAAGCAAGATAATTATGGGATAGTAAGTTGTTGACGCACATGTACGTCCCTCAATTGTTCACAATACTTTTTCCTAAGGGTTATATATATTACTATTGGAAATATCTGTCCTTAGGAAATTGTTGGACATTCGTTGAAAAAATGGATAGATAAAAAACACATTTCCATCTTCATCCAAACTTAAGCATTTCTAGTCAAATATCTAGTTTTCAATAATATTGAGCTGAGAAATAAATAAATAGTGAAAGTAAATGAAATATCCATTGACATCCTCTAGTCTACACGATCATTAGAACAAAGGGGCACACATGGAATGTTTAAACATTCCAATGAACTATCCTGACCTACCCCCGACTAATGGGTATCTATTCCTTCCTTTTCCATGCTCAATTCATACTTCAACTCCGCCCTTTTTATACCCTTTCCTAATTTCACTACAGTCTTCGCGGATAATTCTAAAGACGCCAGAAAGTCAGTTAAGTTACATCCTTCAGACTTTCGAGTCTTATTAAACATCACTGGCTATCATTCCTTCAGAAATAGCCAACACAACTAATTACATCTCATTACACAAAACACATCAACAATTATATCTTATTTCAACAAATATACTGTGATAGTTTCAATTCGCGCAATATTTATTATCACGTATCTATCTCGCGAGTTTTACGGGATCCTTTAAAAGAACGTACGTTCTTCCATTAATTTGTGGGAACTCGGCGAGTGGTATTTTGTTGACGATCTTCAATGGTATCCTAGGTTATTGCCTCCGCCCTTATTCATAGCGACCAGTGAGTCTATAGCTCTGACGACAAGGAAGAAACGGGGGAAATTCTTCGTGCAAATCGACTATCATCGTTGGTTCGGTGCAAGATGCGTATCTAGAAACGTTCTCGTAGATGTGCCCTCACGATGCAACATAAGTAATATTTTTTTATTTTATTTTTAAAACGCCACAAGCATCGAAATTTTGAACGAATTAAAAAAATGATCGTATGTTGTGGACAAAAAAGAAATAAAACAAAGAAAGACAAGAATAATAACAAAACAAATTACAAGGGAAGAAAAAAATGGAAAAAAAAGAAAAAGTTGTTAAGATAATTATGAAAATAAAATCTTTCTTTTATTTTTTTGTTTTTAAGATACATTATAAGGAAAGAATATTCGATTAAGTTGCATCTCAAATATTTGATTAAATTAATAAAGATGAACATATATATATTTTATACATTAACATTATATATATATATATATATATACATTGTAGGATATTGTTACTTAATTATAAAATTCTTATGGTTCGTGATCGAATAACGTTAGTATGATTATAAGCTTTTATCTGACCGTAAAAGATGGATTTAGATAGGCGAAAATAGATATGAGAAGAGAAAAGAAGAAAGATAGATAGATAGATAGATAAATAGATAGATAGATAGAGATAGATAGATAGATAGAGAGAGAGAGAGAAAGAGAGAGAGAGAGAGAGATGAAGGATTGAAAGTACACGGAAGCAGTTATGCAACAAGCGAAGTAGCTCGGCTACGTGGAAAGCTTGAATATTGCAATTTGTGGTGCATGCAGGAGGAAAAAGAGATTTTCAATGTATACGACAGTGTAGAAGAGAGAGATAAAGAGAGAGAGACAAAGAGAGAGAGAGTGATAGAGATAGAAGAGAAACGGGATATGAAATACGATGCTTTCTACGTGCGCTCACGCAACGCCTTCCTTGCCTGCTGAAGCTTAACACTTTAATAAAGGTCGAAGTTCACGTGTATTCTAAGATAAGTAACGAATCGTGATTCGTGAGTCTTCACGATTTACAAACGAGAAACTATATATATATATATATATATATATATATATAAATGTCGTAGATTTCATTCGAACGAATCATCTGTAATTTCTTTTTTTATTTATTTTTCCTTTTCTTTTCTGAAGCAAAGTTTAAGACCAATATTTATTTCAATAGATTATGAAACGAGAATTTTCGCATACGAATTTATTATCGAATAATATTATATACAGATAATATATAAATTATATATTTATATATATATATATATATCGTTTAGATATTTGAATTATTACATGTATGTATGTATATATTATATATATGTATGTCTAAATAAAGTTGTGATTATTTATTAAGAGAGTCTTAATATAATAAAATGATATAAATGGAAAAGGAAACGAAAGACAAAATAATCGTGATATGAGATAACCGGATATATGTCGTACACGTCGTCGAAAAGATAAGATCCATAAAATATCATTCAAGCTGCTTGGAATTTAAAGAGAAATTCTGAAATTGGGTGAAGAATTAGATGAAAAGAGGGATGGATAGAAAGAGAGAGATAGAGAGAGATAGAGAGAGAGAGAGAGAGAGAGAGAGAAACGAGGACGCGCTTGAAATAATTCAAAGTATTTTCGTTCTCTCTTTCTCTCTCTTTCTCTCTCTCTCTCTCTCTCTCTCTCTCCCTCTCTCTCTCTATTCTTTCTTTCTGATACATACATATGTACCTACATACATACATACATATATACATTTATGTAATGAAAGCTATCGAATTAAAAAAAATTCAGTTTTTATCAGATGAACGTTCAAATTTCAAGAAATTGAAAAAAGAGAAAAGGAAGAAAAAAGAAAGAAAAAACAAAGAAAAATCTATCACACTAAGATTTAGTGATAATAGAACATAAAAAACAATCACGGGATACCGAAGATTTGTATTTACGATTTACATTACATTACATTACATTACATTACAATATGTAGTAGATATGATTACGCAGTTTGTTTGGCAAGGATACTCGAAAGTGTTTTCACTTAACGATCGTTGAATCGTTTTTCTAAAGCGTTGACGTAAGTGAATGAGAAGAGGAGAGCTGTTGTTGGATCTCAAGTTGGATGTTAATGATAATTGAAGTTGCCTCTTTCAGAGAGAGAGAGAGAGAAAGAGAGAGAGAGAGAGAGAGAGAGAGAGAGAGAGAGTCGCTTCTTACGTGTCAAAGATTACAAGATGACGCGTCTTGACTAACGCGTGTGTACATTGCCTTTGAAAGATTCTTTTGGTCTCTTTCTTTTGTAAGAAGAAAAAAAAAGAGATAAACCAGGCAAATGAGAAAGAGAGAGAGAGAGAGACAGATAGAACAAGTAAAAGACGAACGAAAGGCAAAAAAAATAACGAGAAGTAAAAAAAGGTGGGAAACTGTGAAATTCAATCAATACGAATGTTTCAAGAAGAATATAATATATATATATATATATATATATATATATATATATATATATATATATATCCGATTGATCTTTATCAAATTATCAAGAAGTTCTGTATCGTGGTGAACGGGAATACAAAATAATAAAAATGATTGAACTAACAGCATCAAGGGATTCCGTGGGTTGGGTAGGGGTACGATGGTAGTAGTGGACGTTAAAGAGGAAGGGGAGAGGGGAAACGGTTGGTAATGGAGAGAGTAAATAGAATTACAGCTAACCGAAGTGGATTCCTTCGTCCGTGGAAATATTTGCGAACGCTTTGGTAACTGAAAGTTCGAGATCCGTCGTAGGATGGAAGCTAGCTGTGAATGTTGACCTATCTAAAGTCGGTTTATTGATTTTGTCATTTGTCCTATGTGAGAGAAAAATCCCATGGAGTATGTTGAAATGTTCGAGAAAAATTCGTATGATATTGTGAAACGTTATTTGTCCTTGCTTCTTTCTTGCTTTTTTTTTTTTTGGATTATCAAATATCTATGCATACGTACACACACACACACACACACATGCATATTCGATTTTGACAAACGAGATTAATTTTCATTGTCAGTTACGATTCTCGATTGTTAAATTTTAAATTGATCAAGAAAAATATTGTTAAAGAAAAATATCTTTAAAGATATCGTCGATATTGTCGAAATATAGATATATTTATTATATATATATATATATATATATATATATATATATATATATATATATAAATATTCGATTTGTATAAATTGAAATTAATTAATATAATCTGGTTGTTGTGTTTCTGACGAATTAAAGAATAGAATTTACGATTGTCAAACGATTAAAACGTGATATAATGGTTTTTCATTTTGGTAATATCGTTACGGAAAACATTTTATCCGCCGTCAGAGCTGTTTCATTGTATTTTGTTCCGCAAATGGAAGTACAAATTCTGAGCTATAACGTACATTATCATTTTTTTTATCTTTTTCTTTCTCTCTCTCTCTCTCTCTTTCTTTTCTTTTCTTTCAACTTCTTCTCCGATCGTTAGTAATTACCCGACGAAAGAGAAAAGTACAAGCTTTCGTCGAGGGCCTCGGACAGAATGGGTAACTATAGTCGTTACTCTTTAGGATCATTTGTTCAATGGCCGAGTTAGGGGTCACGGTCAGGAATGATAAATGATCCATTTCGTTCTCTCACGTTTTCATAGACTCCGACCTGTTTTCTCTCTTTCTTTCTCGGTCTTTTTCCTCTTTTTCTATTCCTTCTTCTTCCTGGTAATACATATATGTATCCGTTCTCTCTTTCTCTCTCTCTCTCTCTCTCTCTCTCTCCCTCTCGTTCTCTCTTTCTCTCTCTCATACATCTCGTCTTTAGGATTGCCCACGTCGAAAATAAGAAGAGAAACGTGAACTACCCCTTACCCTCTTTTTTCATTCCAGGCCCTTAAACGCGCACGTACATATATACACGATTTAAGAATTTAAAGAGGCTCTCTCTATATCTTTCTCCTTTTTTTTTTTTTTTTTTTATTTTTTTTCTCCCTTTTTTTTTCTTTATACGGATCGACGACAATTTTTTTTTTTAACGATTAACTTTAGAGCTCGAAGCTCGTACGAAAATAGGGCCATCATCGTGAGACTTAGACACACTTAGTAATGTATGTACTTACACAGATCCGGTTTGATGATTTACATAGTTGAAACGATTTTTGAACGAATTTTTTTTTTTATTTTCGTTGGTTTGTTCTTCCATTTCGTTCTCTCTCTCTCTCTCTCTCTCTCTCTTCCTTTCTTCTTTTCTTCTTTCTTTTGCTCTTCTTTTTCTCTCTCTCTCTCTCTTTCTCTCTCCTCTCCTTTTTCTTTTTAATATTACTTTAAAAACATCGAAACGATTTTCTACGAACGTTTTTCAGTTCTCGTTTCATGTGAAAGTTTCACGTTTATCCTTGAGATTTAACTAGTCGCTTTGACGATATATCTCGAAATTGTCAACTCGATCGATCTTTCCCATTTACGTTACATAAATATGTAGGTGTGTGTATGTGTTTATAAATATTTGTGTATGTATTTATATGAGAAGGATTTCGAATGTAAAGTGGGTAAATATAACGACTTGGATTAAATACTTGTTAAAGGAAAAATGTACGAGTTGAAGTAGCATCGATGTACCAATTTCAAAAATAAATGATTTTTAATATCGGCGATATATATATAAATATATTTTTTTTTTAAATATATATATATATATAAATATATTTTTTTTTTAAATATATATATATATATATATATATATATATATATTTTTTTTTTTTTTTCATGATGATAAATGCTTGAGTCTTTTCGTAACAGCAAATTACGAATTTAATTCGATATATCGTGTATCTATTATATTATATTATCGAAATGGATCGATTGTCGAACAAATTTGATTTATTTTCGGCGTTCGATTTTTTTTTCGAACTTTAGATGATCTACAATGAAATAAGAGGAATCTTTTCATCATTAATTGTTATTTCAAGCGTATAAAAAAAAGAAGAAAGGAAAAGAGATCACACGATACATCATAAAGAGGAAAATATAAATTAAGTAAATACTCGAACGCTTTCCATTTAAGAGAAAACGCATACGATTATTAACAATTTAATTTTTGTAACACAGGAAATCGAGATATATTGGAGCGAAATATAGTAGGCGTTCGATTGGCAACATTTCAAGTTTTAAAGCTAGGCTTAAATTTGACCGTAGAAGCAAACTAAAAGGGGAACTAGACGTTAAACTGGGACAGATTCAGATTAGAATTAACTAATTGTCGCCGTGTATGTGTGTGTGTGTGTGTGTGTTTGTGTATGTACTATTTGAGTACGCTGATTGAACGTAACACTGTTGCTATTTATTTTAACCAATCGAGCCGTTTCCCCACTTTTCATTTTCGAAAAGGAACGTAACCACGAAGAGAAAAAAACGAAAAGAAAAAAGAAAAAGAAAAAGAAAAAAAAAACAGAAGAAAAAAGAAAAACCACGAGACCCGATTTGGCTCGATTCGATACACTACTACTCCTTTTTATCATTTTCTGATGAAAATAAGCTCGTCAGATCGAAAAAGAAGAGAACATGGGGAAAAAAAAAGAAAAAGAGAAGGAAAAAGAAAAAAGAAAAAAAAAAGAAGAATTATTTTTAATTTCGAAGAGGTCGTGGAATATTTGGAGGATGGGAAGATGGGTGGAATGGACTAACTTACTCACCGATAACGTTCAAATGTACGAAATGGCTCATGTGGGGAGTCGTCGAGACCTGGCACTCGTAAATACCACTATCTCGATGCTGCGGATATTTTATTTGTAGTGTCCAATCCTCCGACTGAGCTTTGTGAATCGCACGAAATCTCTGATCATTCGTGTATGTGTACTGACCGATCGTCAGCAAGTGAATGTCCCTATGCCGGACCCACGAAACTTGGAGCGTCATCTGTAAAATAGGATAAACAAAGAGAGAACATTACATCATCATATTATATTTCAATCAAATATTTTTTTAATTAAATTTTATGTATATTTATATATATATATATATTTATTTATTTATATGTATTTAAATTTAATTTATATTTTTAAATTTGATTTATATTTTTAATCTTGATTTAATAATATTAAATATATAAATATATGTATATATAATATCCCTCTCTCTCTCTTTCTTTATATATATATATAAAGAGAGGAGAAAGAGAGAGAGAGAGAGAGAGAGAGAGAGAGAGAGAAATAATTAAATTAAGTTTTATTTTTTGATAGATAGCATATTTTCATAAGCGTAGAGAAAAATTACTTTATATAAAAGTATTACTATTTTATCTTTTTCTTTTTTCTTCTTTGTTTTTTATTTTCCTTAAACAAAATAAGTTCAATTCAATCAAAATAGAGAAAGGAAGGAATATTTACTTTACTCGGTTAGTTTTTATATACAATCAATTATCGATAAAATTTATAGAAGACACAACTTTGAAGAGAATATATATATATATATATATATATATATATATATATATTTACATAATATGTATTTCATTGATTGATTCATTATTAATAACATAAGTTTCTTTGAAAAGAAACAGGAATCGATTTTTCGATTAAATGGTAATAAAGAAAAGAAATAAATCGATATTATAAGCCTTTTTTTTATCGAAATAAACAAATTAATTGACGAAAATTATAGATACCTATTTGTCATTCATATTCTTATATAAAAATTACGTAATCGTGTCGTAATATATGAAATATATTATATTATTTATATCAAAAGTAAATAAGTGATTAACGTCGATCGAAGTTTTACAATTCGTCAAAGATTAATAATAAGATGAAATTGAAATGTTTATGATGATTCATAATATTCTATTCGATCATTTGTTGTATCGAAATAAATAACAATGCAAGCATTATAGAAATAGTACGTTATTATCTCTACGAATACAATCGTTAATTAATCCTCGGAGATTGAGAAATTTAACTCCAAAAAAAGGAAAATACGAAACGCGATGTCTCAATTCAGATGTATATATGTTTATATACTTCGAGTATAATATATTATATTATATTATATTATATTATATGTGTATAGTATAGTATATACAATACATATACATGTGTATGTACGTGTGTGTGTGTAGGAGATTAGACTGGTTCATTTCAGGATTTCACGGGGTCTTTCTTCTCTTAGATGGTATGGGAATTAATAGAGTCGCTTTGCATATCGTTGATAAAGTTAATGTCGACATAACGATAGAATAGATTCGAGTTATGTTTTGTAAGGTAATTGGACACGTTGATTTTCCATGGTTGACGGAAGCAAATATTTGTTTATTTTGTTAAAATAGAACGGAGGATTTAATCGAGCGGCCTATCGGTGCGAATAACGACGGCTATCGTAAGCTTTCAATATGCGGTCATCGGGTTTCGAGTTCGATTTTCCATTCGAATCTCAAACTTCGATTGCTTCATTAACTCGATCGTTATTATAATAATTAAAAAAAAGGTAGTACGTTAATTTCATTGTTCTTTCTATTCGTTCAACGATCATCTCTCTATCTCAAAGAGAAAGAAAGAGAGAGAAAGAAAGAGTAATGTTTATTTCTAATAAAATCAATAATAATAATAATAATAATAATAATAATAATAATAATAATAATAATAATAATCGTAATAATAATGACTGAAGAAACGATAACGAATCCTGGAACGTGGAAGTAAGTAATTTTTGTTTAGTGTCTTTTGATAGTGTTTTTTTTCATCTTCCATAAAAGTAAAAAAAAAAGGAAATTGTAATAATGATAATAATGATAATAAAATATTAAAGATACAATTAAGTTCAAATATATATATATAAAAATTTGTAGATTAGTCAACATATGCTTTATAGTCCGTAAATTCTTAAAAGCATGATGGAATGATGAAATGTTCGGAAAAATGAAAAACAAAAACAACGACAACAACAATAATAATAATAATAATAATAATAATAATAATAGTAATAATAATAATTAAACGTACGAAATTTTAATAAAATAAATTATACTATATAAATTGTGACAAGACAATAGACAATGTAAGAACGATTGGAAGAAAATTATTAAATCATTAATCGTTATGATAAAAATTCTTGAGGATTTTTCTTTTTCCTTTCTTTTTTTTTTTTTTTTTTTTTTTTTTATAAAAACAAATAAATTCTTCTGTGATAAAATCATTCGTCATGGATTTGTTTAACGATTAAAAATTTATTGCATAATAATATTGCAATAGTCCATGAAAATAAAAATAATCCATAATAAAAATATTGCATATATTTCATGAAAAATGGCGCGTTGATTTGTAATAATACAAAAGTTTTGCGAAGAAACATAAATTTTCTCGTACTTTGAGTTAGTCCAAACTTGCTCATTTGAGAAAGTTCTTACGTTCTTTCTATAAAAATCTTATTGTTTCTTCGCGTTGTTGTTTATGTTGTTAACTTTGACTATGTCCATCCCCTTGTCATCGACGTTGCCTTACGGATTTGTGGGATGTACAATTCTTTAAATGAGACTGTATTTTAAATTTCGACATACATACATATATACATACGACGAATGTTCTCAAAGATTTTTTCTCTCTCTCTCTTTCTTTCTTTAGCTAATTCTCTTCTTTCCTTTTATTTTATTTTTTTGATACACGAGTTATCAGAGGAACTTTTCAACATAGAGCTAACGTTGTCCCTTTCTCAGAATTAAATTTGCTAACAAAGATGCCTAATATAAGGTTTATAAAAAAGAAAGACAAACAAAAAAAAAAAAAAAAAAGAAAAACTTAATGCAACAACATTCTTTCGCTCTTATTTTTTCTTATGCATTTAATTTGTTCTATTTATCTCTTGGAAATTCATGCGTTCTCTATATTCATTCGTTCAGGAATTATTATTGAGAATTTTTCTTCAATATTTTTTTTTTTTTTTTTTATATTTACTTAGAGATCAATTATTAAAGAAAAGAAAAAAGGAAGTTCCTTCCTTTCTTCGATAAATTTTTAATATTTAAATGACGTGAAAATTTGTTAATATTCTCTAAGGTATAGATAAAAATAACGTAGGTAATTAATATCTAAAAAGATTAAATTATAAAAATTTCTTTGCAATTAGCTTATATATATATATAATACGGTTGAATTATCATAATAATTATTACTTGGATATGTAATTTATTGTATTATATTACAATACGTTACGTATTACAATTAAATTGTTGAACTTTGTTACGCCGATAAAAGTGTATATATGTAGGTATAATTTGTTATCTTAAACATGATCGTTTTTATAATTATCATAGCTCTGCATTCTAGAACACATAGTGATACATTAAAGTAACGAGAGATCACGAATAAATCTAGCATCGTTATCATTTACCTATGTACGTATGTATCTATATATGTATATATATATTTTTTTTTCCTCTCTCTCTCTCTCTCTATTACTCTACCTTATATATCTATATAATCGCTCTTTGCATAGCAATATTGTTGTCCTATGCAAACGATTTATGCTTCGTACCACTATTACGCTTTCAACGACCTATTCCTTGTCCGTTTAATTTACGTATGCTCTCTCACACAATCAAAAGGATCTATTCGTTTTGAGAAATTATATTTGTAGTACTATACATATTTTTTTTTATATATATACTATAATATATATTTCTTTTTGAATAAACTATATATCTAATAAATATATCAAAAGATTATTATTATTATTATTGTATTATTATATATATAATATATATTATTTATAATATTATATAATAATAATAATAATAATAATAATAATAATATAATAATTAATATAATAATCTTTTTTATTTTTTAAATAAAAATCTACATTTTTTACAATGGCACCATATTATACGTTCAATTTTCCAAAATAAAAATTTGTAAATCAAAATGAAAATGAAAATAAATTAATGAATGAATAAAATAAAAATTATGAATAGCGAAACATGTATTTTCGATTTTTATGTAGTTGTTAAATTTTCATGACTCGGAAGGTAAAAGCAATGACGTCGAAAGTAATGAATTGCTTGCACTTCTACGTAGGTGTGAATGATTGAAATGAGAATGGTCTTGATGGAGACAAAATGCTTTACGTCGAGATAAACGATCGAATCTAGAACGTTCTACGATTTTCTCGTGAGAACGATTTTAGCGAATCCGATAAATTCTACCTATTTCCCAAGTGAATTCACCATTGGTCCCTTTAAATTGAAACTTCTAATAATATTCGAAAGCGAAAGTCAATCGTCTTGTCGTTATAATAATAATTAATGATTTTCGATAAACATCGATTTTATATTATAACGGATTATGATCGATATTATTATTTTTTTTAATTCGATATTAAAATTAAACGATTTATCCTTTTTTTCTTTTTTCGAACAATTTAACGATATATATACGTTACGTATATAATCATTTTATTGTAAAACAAATAATGTTGAAAATTTTAATATTACATCGTTTTTCAATGGCATGGTTAATAAGTAAAGACGATATTCGTAGTATTAAATAAAATAATACTAGTAAACCATTGTATAGTATAATATACAATGTTATACTATGTTATGTTATGTTATGTTTGGATTAGTCAAGAAATAATGTCAAAATTGTTACTATTTTATATTTAAATAAACAACATCGTGGTATATCGTATAATAACATTGTATTCGATTGTGTTTATTGTTATACGCCAATGAATAATTTTAATAAAGCTATTCAAATAAAATCAATTACAGATACTAAACATTGTTTATTTTGGAATATAATAAAATACGAAAAATTTTTCAACGATAATATAGCCGAATCTTCTAATGTCAAATAATATAAATAGTTGTGTGATTTATATTTGATCGTATTAAAAAGTAAATTCATATCTACTCACGCAATTGAGATTGGAAAATAAATGGAAGTTCGGCTTAATCGAAATTAAAGCGATAAGTAAAATGAATGGCTAATGAATCCGTCGCTCTCCGATGATTTTATCCCTCGGTAAAAACAATAACGGTTATCTCCGTCACGAGATTTCCCATCGTTAAATAAATCGTGGTCGTATGTTTTGTATAAACGATTAATAAACGCCCATCGTAAAATCGCGAATAAAAGAAAGAATAAAAAAAAAAAAGAACGAAGAAAATATATAGGTATATGTAGGTATAAATATATTATATATTATATATTATATATTATATATATACATATATATATATATATACACATACATATATATATGTACACACCAAGCGGAATGAAATATATGAATTCGTTTTAATCTCACGAGCCTTCTCGTTTCGTCCATTCGATCGGCGAAAAAGAATCGTTTCTATTTAAGCTTCATGTCGATTAAATGTATAGCCATCAATCTAATATCTTTCTCTCTCAATCTCTCTTTTTTTCTTTTTTTTGTTTCACAAAATAATAAATGAAATTGATGAAAATATCGTTGATCGCATTTTGGTTATCTAAAATTTTCGTTTAAAATTACATACGTATTCTCGAAAGTGGATACTAAATTTCTAAACGTAAAGAATGAAACGATTATATCTTCGTTTTTTTGTTTTTTTGTAAATAAACTATAATATATGATAAGTTACATTTGTTTTTGTACCTATTTATACCTATGCACATATATTCATACATATACATTGTTTTACAATTTGAAAATTTTCATTGTTTGTTTTACGTATATATATATATATATATATATATATATATATATATATATATATATATGTATGCATATATACACAAATTTCACAATATAATATTTTCAAAATAATTTAGACCAATACTATTTATAAATATAATTCATTAGTTTCCAATTAGTTTCCAATTATTAGTGTTTTATAATATATTGATATCGATTTGATAATACATCAATTAAATTGCATAACACCTATACACGTGCAGAAATATACACAGACACACACATTTATTTATAGAAAGCAGGACTCTATCCCTCTCTCTCTCTCTCTCCTTCTCTTTATCTCTAATCCTTTTAATATGATTTACGTTATTTCTATTCGCAAGACTCCCACGTTACTTCGGATGACATTTTGAATATAATCTAAAGTTCATAAATTATCAGAACTAACGCAGATACAGAGAGGAACTATCTAACCTGTTTTGAAATTCAATTATCGAAAAGCATTCATTTATAATGTAATATAATTTAGAGATATACGGGTTAAAACTTAATTTCGAGATTAATTATCATTCGAGAATATAATAATCGATTTAGTAAGTTGTACGAAAGCGTATTGTTTCTCTTCTATTAAAAATAATTAACCTACCATGCATAAAACAAATAATGATAATTTTAATATATTGTACAAAATGAAATGTTCCCTTCTATTAAAAATAATTAACCTACCATGCATAAAACAAACAATGATAATTTTAATATATCGTACGAAACGAATTGTTTTCTTTTATTAAAAATAATAATTAATCAATCTATATATATATATATACATATATATACATATATATATTAAGGGGACCAGAAAGTAATGTCGTTTCTGCGCATGTCGATATTTGATTATGATTAAAAATAAAAACTTGTTAAAAATTTATTCGTTTGAATTTAATTTAAGAAAACGACATTACTTTCCGGTCCCCCTAATATATATATATATATATATATATATATATATATATATATACACACACACACGTAATATAGAGAGGATTTCTTTTCAACTTTTTTTTTTCCGTTTTTTTTTTCTTATTTCTTTTCTTTTCTGTCCTTTTTCTTTTATAAGGAGAAAGAGACCATCAAGTAAACTCTCTTTATCCTTCCTTCACATTCTCAGCGATCACTATCGACGTACCTAAAGGAGACGAATATCGTTTCGCATCATCCAACGTTCTTCGGTCTGCTTATCTAGCGAGGTCATAGTCGCCCTAAGGGTCAGCAGAAGTCTATTTATCCCACGGGATTGCGCCCTTTCTCGCGCAATTTCATCCTGGCAATCTCCATCTTCTATCCGAAGCATCGGCCCGAAACGTTTTCCCTTCTGCACCTCCACCCCCTTCTTTGAATCACCACATCTCTCTCTCTCTCTCTCTCCTTCTCTCTCACTCTCACTCACTAACTCACTCACTCAATCATTCACTCTTACTCTTTCTATCTCTCATTCAACTTTCCTATCCATCTTCTTATACTTTCTCTCTCTCTCTCTCTCTCTCTCTCTCTCTCTCTCTCTCGCTTTCTGCCTATTTTTCTCTTTTTACTCGTACGTCTTTTTCTAGTTTCAAATTGAAATCATTTAACTCTCATTTAACGTATAATTGCACGATTATCTCGTTCATATTTCATATGAAAAATCGTTTAACATAGAATTGTAGAGATTGACTTTGATTATTTTTTATTTCGATTTGTGCATGATTAATGTTCTTTTTTTCTCTTTTTCTTTCTGTTTTTTTTCTTTTTTCTTTTTTTTTTTTTACAAGACCCGATAATGATCATAAATTTTGTGTAAAGATTTTTTGTAGTAAAGAGAGAGAAAAAGAAAAAAAGAAGAATTGAGTATCGGTCGTTCTACCAGTTTGAAATAAACAAAAATTAGATTCGAAAGAAATAAAATCAAAGGTAAAATAAAAAATGGTAGGATGATGTTTAATAAGGTATATATATATACTTGTATATTTTGAAATAAATAATTTTAAGAAATTCTTGATTGTATTACTTCATTCCGGTTTAATCTTGGAAACAGAAATGGGACTACGCATATGTTTGAACGCATATTCTTGGATACATACATACTTACATATATACATACAGACAGACAAACAGCATACATGCATAGATACGTTTCCTTTGTAGCACAATTTGCTCGATGTACTTTCATTTGTTCTCTTCCCGTTTGATATAATATCTCATTTCGACTCAAGGGGAAAAGAGGTTGTTAGAATTAGAACAGGGAAAATGAATAAAACGTGGTGCATAAATATTTCGCGGTTAGAAGATGCTTTTAGTTAAGGGGGATGGGGGGCACCCTTGTGAACTGTGCATTTGCGGCTTTATTTTACCTGCTTGTCTCGTAAAACGAATAAAAGAAAAAAACAAAAGAAAAAAAGAAAAAGAGAGAAAAAGGAAAAAAAAAGAAGACAGAAAAGAAAAGGAAAAGAAGTATCTAATAAAAGTTTACAAGAAAAACAAAACAACAATTTCAATAAGTATTCGTATAATCTCTTTTCTTAAAGTAATTAAATAACCAAGTAGATTGGAACTTCGAGTTCGTAGAATATTTTTTATCGGGAAGGAGAGGGGGTGTTGAGAATGGTGGAAGTGATGGGGACGGAGTGTACGGGCGGCAATAACGTTGGCGCCGGCGAATATCAAACACCGTTCGTTCTACTTAACTTTTACCCAGGCATCCTTTCTCAGTGTCTGATCAAATACTGATAACTTCTACATTACTTTATATTTATCAGCAATTACGAAAATAGTCAGAGAGTCAAATAGTCAACTCGAAATAAGAATTATTAAATATAGAAATTAATCATTCAAGAATTAATTAATATGAAATGAACATTAATATAATATTTAATGAGAATTTATATGATTTTAAATTTTTCTTTTTAACAATAATATCACACGCTTACATACATATATATATATATATATATATATATATATATATATATATTTATATATGAACCGTTCACAAGCCAAATCGATCGAATCCACTTTTTGAATTTTTAAAAAATTAAGAATCAAAGCACGTCGATGGATATACTCATTTTTTATATTCATAATTAATTTCCCTAATTTCTATTATTCGATATCATTAAACGACAAAACTTTTTAGCCGTCGAATAAAAATTAATTGTTTTCAGTAATAAAGATTATTATAAAATAATTCTATCTTATTCGGTTTACATTTACATAAAAACTACATCTGCGTTTATACATTCTACAACATTTATTTGAATTTATATTATAAAAAGAATTTTAAAAGACAATTTATATTATTTTATCACATTTCTCCACTTTTTATTTACACACTCACACACACACACACACACACACACATATATAATTCGTCTTAAAATTGATTTTATATATATTATATTTCGTCATTTCATTACAAATCGAGATAACAAGAGAATATATTATATTTTGTTATTTTCTTTTCCTATTTGAAATCGATTCGGATTATTTAACAGACGAATAAACTTACACTATTACGTTATATTTATCCGTTTTTCTTGGTCGAACGAAACCTACTACCTAACTACGACGAAAGCTTTCTCTCTCTCTCTCTCTCTCTCTCTCTCTCTCTCTCTCTCTCTCTCTCTCTCTCTCTCTCTTTCTCTCTTTAGTTGTTTTCTACGGTCCACGTAGAAGGGGGATACTGGCTAACTATCGCCAATTACAGTCCTTAGGTACCATAATGGGCTTTCAATATCCCAGCAAGCAAGTTTGCCGGAAGGTAGACGTCCAACAACGACTTTCAACATTTTCTTTCTCTCCCCCGTTAGATTTTCTCCTCATTTTATGCTATCTCACTCTACATCGAGCCTTCTCCTCTTTTCTTTTTCATCTTTCTTTTTTTTTTTTCTTTCCATCGCTCTTTCTCATTCTCTCTCTCTCTCTCTCTCTTTCTCTTTCTCTTCTTTTTTCTTCTGCTTTTTCTGCTTTTTCCTCTTCCTCATCTTAAAATGAGTACACTTTCGAATAATTTATCTCTCACGTTGGAGCTTCGATCCAACGTCTCGTAAACGTCGTTTCAGCACCGCTTAGAGACTACGATATAATCGAGTTTGACGACGTTAAGAAAGAAATCGATCGACTGGAAAGAAACAGTCGTAGCTTCATTTTTTATCCTCTTTCTCTCTCTTTCACCTCCTGTCCCCATCCCATTTCTCTTGTCCTCCTGTCTCTCCATCCCCCACCCATCCCTGTCGTTATTTGTAGTAAGAATGAAAGATAAAACGAGGAAATAATAATCGTGTTTCTCGTTATAGGTTTCTGTTAAGCCAGAATACATACGAGACATAAGACAAAAAAAATCCATACTTGTACTTACGTTGTATAATTGAATGTAAAGAGAAGAAAAAAAAGGAGAAAAAAACGAAGAAGAAAGAAGAGAAAAAAAGCTTGTTTCGAAGAAATCTTCAGATTTCTCTGCGCTGTAGTAGTTCTTTTTCTTCTTTTCTTCCTTTTCTACCTCTAAGAACGTGACCTTCTTATAATTTCACAAGTACTCCAAAACCATCTCAAAAACGTCGATCTCTTTTGCAATGGAAAATCTTAGAAGCCAAGACCGATCCTTTTTAGTTTCCTCTTTTGCGAACTTCCACGGATTTATAAAGAAAAAAGTGCTTAACTTGTTCGAGCAGCGTTTAAGTTAATTCCTTTCGAAAAAAAATTCGTATAATAATGGCATTATGTGGGTGATGAGGAGTGATGGCGGTCAGGATACAAAGGGGAAAGGGGAAGGAGAGGGGAAATGAAATTCGCCATAAAAAGGAATTTCTATTATGCGTATCGACCGATAAGAATTGAAGTTCGTTGATATTAAGAGAAATCTCTTTGTAAATTTGACATCGCCGTTCATTGTAAAATTTGAAAATTTTTGCATTGTAAAAATGGAGCTAATTATTTTTCTAAATCTTTTTCTTCTCTTTTTTTTTTTGTTCCTTATCTTTCACTTACGATATATAACTCTATAAATTATTACGATTTTCGAACGAAGATAATGTATTTTAATCCTAATTGTGCCTGTGGAATGTAGGAGACCAAAATCCGGAAGAGCTTAATTAAAATAATTTGCGCATTGTGTGATTCATAAAATTTCTGTTTTTTTTTATAATGACAGACTTGGAAAAAGGGGTTTTCAAATCTATCGATTATTATTACCGAAGCCTCAAAGAATATAAAGTATTTTTTTGGAGTAAAAATTATTCATTCTGTATAAATAATAGCTGTTCTAAGTGTCTAGACTATAACATATCCCAAGTGTACAACTTGAAATTATTTTGAGGTGTGCACAAATAGGATTAAATTCGTTTCTGCAAAGATTATCATTATTCCCTGTTATGCGTTCAGTAATCGAGTTACTGAATTCGGTTAAGTTAATACCGAAACCTTTTTCCTACATTTGTATTTTTGTCATGGTAAATTCCTTGTCGGTATAATATACCTATTGTGTATATATATATATATATATATATATATATATATATATATATATATAAATTCGCATTCATACATATGAAACACGTATATATGTACAAAAGTGTATCGTAACGGTCAATGCGAACGAACCAGTTGGTGGAACGAAGTTAATTTCGTTGCATTCACAGTTGAATAAACGGGTGAAACGCTTATAGGGTATTGTCGACAAAAATTCCGACTTATACGGATCAAAAATCTATACGAACTAACCTTTACTACGTGAACGTTTGAGTGAAGTGACTTCGTCGGCAAAATTTTTGCTACTTTTTATTTTTTTATTTTTTTATTTTTTTTTTTTTTTTTTTTTTTTTTTTTTTTTTTTTTTTTTGGTATAATATATACTATATCCTTTTCCTTTTTTTTCCTTTTTTTTGCAGAATATACAAATTGGAATGTAGAACTAGATTGAAACGAAGATGCATTATTATTGTAAATAGAAATTCCATTATCTAAACACAGATCACATTTTTGCATTGAAAAGAAAATATCTAATATGCATATTCAAATGTCATTGTATGTTCTTTTTTTCCTAATTAAATATTATCTTATTAAATGTTATTGTTCAACGTTTGTAAATTGAATCTGTTTATAATTGACAATGATCGATTTTTCGTCAACTCACTTTATTATATGCTTCACCCTTTTTTCTATGATGTCACATTTTATATAATTTTTAGTTTTCGCTGTTAAAGAAAAAAAAAAAAAAGAAGAAAAGAGAGAAAAGAAAAAAATTTTTCCATTTCATCATCTAAATACATATAGAGATAACTAATTTGACAATAAAATGTCATTGTCATTAATAAAATGTAAATAATTTAACAACTATCGGCACGACTGATTAGAATGACCAAAATAAACTTCTGGAGATTAGGTTTTAATTCGAAGAAGTTTCTTATCTACTATCATGTAATGATAGTTTCGTAGTAGAGCACGTGAAAGTTTTCGACAGGATTAACATAATCCAAAAAGTTTAATCGGTCGACGTAGTATACTAATGGACATTGACATTGACATCGAACATTGACATCGAAAATTTTAGAGATTTGATTGGAGAATATAGCTCGACGCGAAACAACAATGCGAGGTAGAACGTTGTCGATGCTCATAATATTCGTCATAGAGTGAGAGTGGGAGAAAGAAAAAGAGAAAGAAAGAAAGGGAGAGAGAGAAAGAGAGAGAGAGAAAGAGAGGCAAAATAATTCACGATTAGTTCGACAAGCACTGTTGTAAATCCGCGAGTGCCACGTAGTTACGTTGGCCTTGACAAACTCGAAATGTTTGTCTTCCACTAACGAAGCTTCTAGTATCGTTCTAGAGTAGACATACCTCTCTCCCTTCCACCCTTGGCTCTTTTCCGCGACCACCCTATATCACGCTATACCCCTCTCCTACCTCTCGCGCTCCCCCTTCTAAAGTAATCGTTCAACATGACACAGCTTCACCTGTTGCTACTCTTTTTACGTTACGATTGCTTAAACACACCCCGAA
>NC_062189.1:7483978-7491478 GCF_912470025.1 Vespa velutina | reverse complement strand
AGAGAGAGAGAGAGAGCTTTCTGTTTACTTCCGCGAGGGTGGACTGAGAAATTTTCTGCGGTTTCCGCATTCTCTCTCTCCTTCTCTCTCTCTCTCTCTCTCTTTCTCTCTCTGGTTCTCTCTATCTATCTCTCTATCTCTTTCTCTTTTTCTATTTCACTGTCCAAGCATCGTAGACAGAGCAAACTTTCGCTAGACGGAAAGAGGGAAACCCAATTTTTCGAGAGACTCTCCTCTTCTCTCATCTCCTCAGTACGACCACTTCCCCTCCCCAGTCCACCGCTCGCTCCCCTTTTACGTTTGGAATTTTGGAGATCGAATTGGAAGATCGATAGTTTCGAAAGGTCTTAGCTGACTCGGTACTTTCTTCGCAAAATATCTTTCTCGATTTTCGAGGATTCCTCTACCGTAGGAATTTCTTCGATTTGTCGGTGAACGGAATAAATCAAAGATATATCGGCCACGTTGGAAATATCCTGCTGCTTCGTGCGAAATAACGAACGGGAGGTAGAGAAGTATCTATTCGTGTAAAAGGAAGAATAGGAAGGTAGGTGAGTAGGTTGGTGTAAGATAGGTAGATGTGTAAGTATACCTACATAAGTAAGTAAGTACTTATCTATTTATATTCAGAGATAAGAGAATATTCTCGGATAATGTCTATTTTCGAATAGGATGAATAACAAGAAATATGTCTTATTTATCCATTATATGAATTATCTCATTATTTATTTATTTACTTGAATGATTATCCAATTATTTATTTATTTATTTATTTATTTATTTATTAATTTATTAATTTATTAATTTAATAATTGATTAATTTATTTATTTTATTTCGTTCGATTTTTCGATTCTCTTCATTGGTAAATCGTAAATCATGTTACAAATTCATTTTAATTGCCGTATATGATAACCAGATAATTATTGGAAACAGATGAGATATGTAAGAATATGGTTGAAGCGATTTTTTTTTCTTTCTCTCTCTCTCTCTCTCTTTCTCTCTCTTTCCCTCTTTAACACATATATCTATTCAATCTGTCACGTTGAAATAAGAAGTGACATAGGGACCATTCGCATAAAAAGGATATATTACTTATAATAATATGTAATAACACGTAGTACGAAAGAGAACATTGTATACGTTAATTTGTGTAATTATGAAAACTACATACAACTGGAGATTGCAATCGTGCCGCTTCCAAGTCCAACGTTGATTATCCGTTGTTCGTTTCTCTCATTGTTTGAAGAGAAAGGGAACGGTTTTAACGGCCGCCAACGAGCGGCACGTGAAATTTCATTTCGATGTTTCAAACGTACGTACAAAATAACATCGTTTGATATAATTAGTTTTAAAAGCCGTTACATGTAAAAGTTTTGTCATATGCAACGGATTAAATTAGGTGGGTGGGTGAGAGTGGGATGACGGTGGAGGGATTTCACGGAGGGCAATTTCGTGACAAATTTTTATGTACGACGCGTTTCTCGAAATCTTTTTCCCTTCAACGGATTACAAGATTTCCTTTTCTATTTGTTTTCGTGTTTTGATATTTTTTGTTTGTCTCCTACCAGCCGCTAAAAAAAAGCTTGTAAGCTTTTTTCACTTATCGAGTTCAGACCAAAACTGGGCTACGAAAACTTTTTCGATGTTCATTGGAGCTAACGCGAGTTTTCTGCTGTTGCTGCTGCTTGGAAAAATAAATAAAACAAAAAAGAAAAAGGAAATGAAGAATTGTGTTATAATTTTACATTCCAAACGAAATCTCTACCAAGTTCATTCTTTTGTTCATTCTTTCTGTTCTTCTTTCTATTTTGTTTTTATGTTGATACTTATATGCACGAATAAAAAAAGTAATGTTAAAGGAGTAATATACCTATACCTATACATATATATGTAGATATTGTAATACAATTTTTTATTAACGTTATATTTTTATCTAAATATCTAACGTATGCATATAAATGCAGTAGAAAAATTTATATTTTTTTTTTTTTACGAAGACACGATTATCATTT
Organism: Vespa velutina; assembly: GCF_912470025.1. NCBI lineage: Eukaryota > Metazoa > Arthropoda > Insecta > Hymenoptera > Vespidae > Vespa > Vespa velutina. The sequence continues at coordinate 7,489,465 of NC_062189.1, read as the reverse complement.
TCAATATGTTTTTGTTATACAAAAATTCGAATAGACTTTGGTGAACATTAACACAGCGGTTCTTCGATACATTTTCTCGAATGATTTTAAATGTTGGTAAAAAATTTCGAAAAAACTTTCACTGATCTACTTGTGGACTTTTGAAAAATTAGTTATAAAGACTTTGCAGTTTTCTTTTTTTTTTTTTTTTTTTTCCTTTATTTCTTTTCTTCGTTCGAGGGAAAAAAATGTTAACATTATAAAATCAAATGAATGGTTAATGTTTAACGCGATGTCAGACAAAAAATGCTTAATGGTTTTTTCAATAGAAATAATCAATTTTTATCTTTGTATAGTTAAATTCAATCGTACCAAATGTCCTAATGCACTTTTGGCTTTTACGATTGTATATTCGTATTTTGCCTTAAGGTTTGCTAACCGCATATATGGGTATAAAGGAAGAAAGGAACAAAAAAAAAGAAAAAGAAAAAACCCCAAAGACAGAGAGAGAGAGAGAGAGAGAGAGAGACAGAGAGAGAGAGAGAGAGAGACAGACAGAGAGAGAGAGAGAGAGAGAGAGAGAGAGAGAGGAAAAATCTCTTTCGCTTTCAACCCTCAACTATTCTTCAAAGGACGTCCTTTCTAAAGGTTCACTTACATAATGGAAAATCCGTTCCGAGAATTAATTCCTTTAGGCGAACACAGGAGAGATGAGACTAAACGTGTGTTTTTCTTCGATTAAGTTTTCTCGTTATCAGCCATTGCGGGTTTTATAATTATCGTCACTGCTTGACATAAGAGTAAGGTAAAACAGATTTCTACGATATTTCGACGAGATTACGGAAATTCTATTATATATATGCAATAGCGGACAAAAGTTTAGGACTCCTCTTAACAGAAAATTTTTTACATGTCTTCTGACTATTCTAGCACAGATTTCTATATCGTTATTGTTATTTATTTTAATCGCAATATCGATTGCAGAGCAAAAACGATTCTTTTCGCTTAAAGAATGAATTCTACGATTCATTTTTGGTATACTTTTGCGTGGTCTATCATTCTTTCGAAGATCAGAATATACGCCAGTCTTTAAAAATTTATACCAATTTTGTTTAATATAAGCGGTTTTTGATTTATTAATAATAGAAGATATTTTAACAAAAGTTTTATTTTACTTTCGTAGCATCACAATTTGTTCCCTTTCATTTGGGAACAAATTTCGAAATTTAATCATGCTTTAATAAGATTAAATAAGTAAATAAAGTTAGAACAATAAAAAATGGACTATATACTGATTTTAATAAATCTTTATTTATTATACTATTGAAAGATGTGGCTATAAATTACTTTTTCAATTGATCGTCTTAAACAAATGTCCGTTCCTTCCAGTAGCTCGAAAGAAATGAATATGGAAAAAGTCATATTTTATTTACGATCGACAATCAAAAACTCGATATTAAGAAAGTCAAACATATATCTTGATTATTACGAAACAAAAAACTGAATAGAAATATAGTATTTAAATTACGTGTGTATAATCGAAATAAAAACTTGTCATCTTAAACTTATGACCGCTACTGTATATATACACATGCAAGTATATATATATATATAAAAGTAATAATCAGAAAAGTTAATAATAAATATTTTATAATTCTTATTATTATATATCACGTGTTATAATAATTTAAAAATAAAAAAATTAATATTTATATCGTGATATCAATCAATTGTCAATAATTTTTCGTGAATATAGTGAAAATTATTTAATTCCTATAAAGTAGATGAAAAATATTTTCTAATTTTTGTAAGATCATCCGTAAATAGTTTTTATTTCATTATCATTATCATTATCAATCATTATCAAATAGTTCTGAATAATAAGGACATTTTAATCGCTCTTCGAACTAATAATTTTAGTTTCACTACTTTATACTATACATAATAAAATCATTACATAGTAAACTCGTATAAAATATTTTTTAAGTCTGTTGACGTTTCTTTTCCATTTCTTTCTTTTTTTTTCTTCTTCTTGCTTTTTCTTTTTTATTTTTTCTTCCATATTTTTCTTTTTCTTTTTTTGTCTACTTCGAAATATGTACACAGTTTGGTTATCAAGTGCTTCGAATGGATATTCTTCTTCTTTCTTTAGAAGCGAGAAAACGTCCGAAAGATGCTGTCACGGCAGAAAAAGAGTGCTGAACGAAAGAGGAACGAACGGTCAGTATAGTAAACTCCTAGTACGGTAAGCGAAAAGCTATTTTATATTCAAGGTGCAACGCCTTTTCGCCCTTTCGTATTCGCTTCTACGCTCCACTTGCGTTAAGCCGGAATGGAAATGCGGATTGATCGATAGCCAGTGCTAACCGCAAAAGGATTCATTCAGGAGGTCGTCGACCGAATAAAAGGATTTTTCTTCGTGTAATTCTAATGTAACCGAGCTTCTCTCTTTCTTCCTCCCTCTTTCTTTTTCCCTTTCTATTTCTTTTTCTTTTCTTTTCCTTTTGTCAGGAACTTTCTTTCCCTTCGAGTTTTTCGTTCTCGCCATCGTGAGCTTTCGATCCTTTCGTAGGATTGCTTTTTGTACCTACGGACAAACGTCGCTAACGTGGATGCGATAAAATCGTTTTACTTTCTTTTATCATTGAACGATAAAATGTTCCCTCTCTCTCTCTCTCTCTCTCTCTCCCTCTCTCTTTTTATATATATATATATATATATATATATATATATATATATATAGTTATCTACCAGTATCTCGACTATGCTGCAATGAACGAGGAAACGATACCTATCCTAAACGAGGTACATACAGGTACACACACTTTTTAACCTGATTGGAAGGAAGGAGAAAACAAAAAATCAAAAACAAAAAAATGAAAAGCCGAGAAAAAGGAATAAAAAAAGTCCTACCAAAGAAGAAATTCTCTTTGCCAATTTCAATCGAATCTTAGAAAGCATCCCGTTCAAGTTCTTATGAAATCTCTTGTAGAACATCGTTACTAATTAAATTTAATTATTATTATTATTAATATTATTATCATCATTATAATCATCATTATTATTATTATCTATATGTATGGTTTATTATTATCTGTATGTACAATTTATATGGTTTATCTAACCATATTGTTATGTCTAATCGAAGATTATATTCTACGAATAATGAACGAAAATTCTTCGAATTGAAATAAAATAACTTAATCCTTTAAATCTACTTGTGTACATCTTGAAATAATTTCAAGTTGTACACTTGGAGTGTGTTACATTCCAGGCAGTTTGAACAGATATTATTTATACAGAATGAATAATTTTGATTTCAAAAAAATACTTTATATTCTTTAAAACATCCCAATAATAATAATAATCGATAGATTTGAAAATTTTGTCATTATAAAAAAAAACAAAAATTTCATGAATCATGCAATGAGTAAATTATTTTAATTTATCTCAAAATTTTTCCGAGGTTAATCCTCACAGGCACAATTAAAGTTAATCTCTTGATCGTGATTTCCTCATTTGTTTCAAATACATTAACGTTAATTTCGATTTGTAAAATCTTCGGATAGTTCAATTATTTCGAAATACGAAGAAGAGGATTATATAACTTTTTCTTACACGGGAATAGTAGACGTAAGTACGTTGAAACGTTCGTAATTCTTTTAGAGGAAGTACTATCATTCTCTAGTTGTGGTCACGTATCTCAAGAAGACATAAGAGTCCGATGTAAACTATGAAAAAGTAGAATGCGGTAGAAAAGATAAAGGTAATTTTCACACAAGTATATATATATATATATATATGTGTGTGTGTGTGTGTTAGTCGTTCACAAGACAAATCGATTAAACTCGACTTTTTGAATGTGTTTTTTTAAATTTAAACGTCAAACCACGTCGATGGGTATCGTCACTTTTTACATTCATAATGAATTTCTCTGATTTTCGTCATTTAATATAATTAAATGAAAAAAATTTTTTTAATCGAATAAAACATTAATTTATTTCAATAATAACAGATTATTCTAAGATTCATTCTATCTAATTCACATTACATGCCATTTACATGAAAGCTATGTATACACATTTTACAACGTTTATTTGAATTTATATTATAAAGAGAATTTAAAAAAAAAAAAAAGCAATTTATATTATTTTATCTAATTTCTTCACTTTTCGTTATATGGAGTTAATTGATTTGGCCAAGTGTACGGCTCGTATATACATATAAATATATATTTATCTCTCTCTTTCTCCCATCCTCTCTCTCTCTCTCTCTCTCTCTCTTTCTATCTCATTAAGAAAGTATGCACTCTAATCGCGCATGCATTATTGCACGATTGATGGAGAATGCTTTTTGGCGTTAGACTCTACTAAGAGTCTACTTGAAGGTGTTGGTACCTATTACTTGCTTGCTTGCTTACCGTTAATGGCGCAGCTGGGCTGTTTTCGTTCTCCCTTTAGTTTCCTTTCCGAACTTTATTTACGATTAAACGCGTATTTCAAGAGGCGAGAACACACTTTTTCTCATTACATCCAGTAAATACTTCCAAATAATTGCTATCACATATCGTTAAGTCAAACACATAACAATATTTAGATAACTGAGGTATATATAAATATATATATATATATAAATATATATAATACAATTATTTTTTTCTTTAGTGAAAGACGAATATAAATTTCCATTGGGAGAAAACTAAACGACGATATCAATCACGTTTCTTATTTTTATTATTTATATCATCGTTGTTATTATTATTATTATTGTTGTTGTTATTATTAAATCCTAACTCGATCGATGCGTTATAATATTTATGACATTGATTGTTTTATTGAAGAGCTATCGTGATTTTTTCAAATTCTTTTATCTTAATTGTTTTCTTTTATTTTTTTTTATTTTTTTTTGTAATTTTCTCTTTTAGATTCGAAATGAATCATAAAAAATTCTACGAACAAATCTTCTTCAGATATTTTTTGTTCTCTTTTTTTTTTTTTTCTTTTTCTTTAATAATTTCTCTTTAACTCTATTATTTGTTGGTGCATCAATCGACAACAATCAGTTCGTGTTATTAGAGACATAACGGAAAAAAAAAAAAAAATATTTATTACACCATTTTGACGTGTGTTTCAGATAATATTGTTGTCATTGTCTAAATTCTATATTCTTCAAAATCGATCTTAGGACAAAATGTCATTGTCCACGATTGAAATATTTATTGTTTATTATTTGACGTTTATAAAAAGATCATCAATTTTTAATTTTCGAAATACGAACAAACGTTTAATTTGTGTATATAATATGCACATTTTTCGTGTGAACAATAAAATAATATCACGCACGTTCCTATGTTGCTTTTCAATTTATATACATCCAACTTTCAATACCTCTTTTTATTATACAGATCTTTTTTGTTTCTGTTTATTTTCTTTATCCATTCTTCTTTTCTTTTTGTGTCTGAAAAATTGATTTCACTTCGGTACCCGTTGTTACGATTTTAGTATGAAT
>NC_062189.1:7471478-7478978 GCF_912470025.1 Vespa velutina | reverse complement strand
GTTTTAATTTTTTTTTCTTTCTCTCCCTCTCTCTCTCTCTCTCTCTCTCTCTCTTTCTCTTTCTCTGAGAGTGTATCTATCGCAAAAATAGCGAAACTAATTTTTCCCGTGGCACAATTGAAAAAGAAATAATAAGAAAAGGGGGAAAAAAAAGGAGGACGAAAATAAGAAGAAAAAATTGGAAAAAAAAAGAAAGAATAAAATTGAATTTACTTACGTAAATTACCGTGTAACGAAAGATCGAAGCTGGTTAAACGCAACGGTTTCATTCGGATTCAAGAGAGTAAAAGTCGAAAATGCGGTTTTTCCTCGCGCAATTGCAAAAGAAGAAGAAGATTTCGAAGTTTATCCTATAATCCTTCGTATACGTATTGCGTGTGTATATGTACGTGTATATACATATATACAAAAGAAATAGAAAGAGCGAGAGAGAGAGAGAGAGAGAGAGAGAGAGAGAGAGAGAGATAGAGATAGAAAAACAGAGAAAGAGCAATCCTCAGTACGTCGAGGTAAAGACTTCCAGACTTTCCAGTCAGAACAACGTTCCAACCTCATGGCATCGTTCAATCTGACCAATAGAGAAGCTACCAACCATCTTTTCTACCCTCTAGGAGAATCAAGAAGCAGGAAGTAGCTTTATCCCCTTCTCTCAGTATCCCCGTTCTCAGTATTCTTCCATCGTTGGTTACCTTCGATACAACGAAGGTTTTCTATTACTACCATTAAAGAGTACGCAAGATTCCGTTAGATTTTCCTTTCCTCTTCTCATCTCTCCTTACAAATCCTCACCACTCCCTTCCCTTCCTTTCCTTTCGTTTCCTTTCCTTAGTTTTTTCCTCGTAATTCTTTTTCTTTTCTCTTTTTTTATTTTTTTTTTTTTGTTCTTTTTCTTTCTTCATCCTTATTTCTTCATTCCTTCCTTTTATTTCCTTAGTTCTCTTCTTTAAACGACACCTTGGAACGTTTAGTATGTTCGTGCTGGAAGTTGATCCAAAAGAGAAAAAAACAAGAGAGAAAAAGAGAGAAAAAGAGAGAGAGAGAGAGAGAGAGAGAGAGAGAGAGAGAAGGAAAGAAAGAAGGTTGAGGAACAGTTGAGTCACGCCTTAGTGCATTTCCTGAGCTTTTAACGAGGCTCTCGTAAAGACCAGACGACAGCTAACGTCGAAGACCTTAAGCTAACGCGTCGTAGTAGCTACGAATATATACGAGGATTCGTGTGTGTATATGTCTGTCAAATCTATGCGTTTGGCATTTGTATCAGTCTATGTTGGGGATAAGGGTTAGATGTTAAGTTACTGTTGCTACTGTTGCTGTCGGTAAAATGAACGAACATCGTCGTACTCGTATCTTCGTCTTCATCTTCATCTTCGTCGTACTTCTTCTTCATCTTCTTTGAAAAATGAATCATCCTTTTCCAATCTTTTTTTGTATATCCATTCAGCCTCTCTCTTCATCCATCTCTTTATTAAAAGCTTCTCGCCTGTTTCTATTTCTCTCATGACATTGTAAAAGGATCGTGTATGAGAAAGAATGAAAAAATAATAAGCAACGAGTAAAGGATCTGATATTCGAAATACAGGGTAAAAGAATATACATACGTATTAACACGTTCCGTGCTAAGCCATTTTTGCCTGATTTGTCGTTCAGGCCATTTGATATTTTGACTAAAGAAAAAAATGACTGCATGTACCACCGGTGGTACACGTGGCCTGAAGATCAAGTTTAACGTGTACCACCGGTGGTACACATGGTATGAAACATGTTAACTACGTTTCGTTGATGATTACATTTAGGATGTAAAAGGGAGAGAGGGGAGGAGCGAAACCAAAAGTGAAAACGCGTTCGATGTTTATGACATCACTTATGCTTACGCGTTAATACTTAATCTGTTTCTTCCCCTCCCCCCTTCCCTTCTCCTCTCCACCCCCTCCATCGATTCTCCATTATCGTATTTTTTATGCATACTCTTCCTTTGTTTATTTTCTTTCTTTACTTTTTTTTATTCTTCTGTTTTATTAAAAGAATAATTTTTTTCCTTTTTCTTTTTCTTTCTTTTTTTTTTTTTTTATTATTATATCTCTCCTAAGGCGCGTTTCAGTATTAAAAAAAAAAAATATTTTCGAACGAACGATAACAATGTTTTTAATCGTAAACGCGTCTAGATAAGATATTATAATCGTAGTTTAATAATAATTAAGAAGATGAAAGAAATAAATAGGTATTATCTAACAACATTTATCAAGGAATATGCATTAGAAAAAATTTAAGAGAATGTTATAGATAACGCATGTATACGTGTATGTATATAGTTTTTTTTTTTTTTGTTACCAAACACTTTTCGAACTATTCGATTCTACAAATTCCCCATGGACAATGTCGATTGTCGAATTGTCGCACGTTATTAATTGGCCTGGGAAGTTCGGTTTTCGAGGAGGAGAACGAATTAGGATTGTGGATTAATGTTGAAGCGAACTCGACTAATGCTACGGATCAAGGGATTTCGGTAATTCGGAATTCGGAATTCGGATTTTAGCTACTTACCACAAGTACATGGTACTTTTCTTTCTTTGATATCTTCGAGAGATATCCTTTGGATAATTTCTTTTCTTTTTTTCTTTTGTTCTTTGTCTGTCTCTTTTCTCTACGCAAAACATTTTATACGAAAATACTTCAGTGTCACGAAGAAACATATTATTGATTATAAATGCGATCGCTATTGTAGATAAAAAAAATAATATTATTAAAAATCAAAGTTGTTTCTTCTTTTTTTATCTTTTATTTTTTCATTCTCTTTTGTTTATCAAAAACGCAACCATTCTCTCTATCCGTTCTCCTTGTTTTTTTCCTTTCTTCCTCCGTCTTCTGAGAAAATCCATTTTCCATGATCGTCGAGCTCGATCTTCTCTGGGTCGAAGTATCACGATGCCAATTTCGAAAATAACCTTTTCCAGCACGAACGTAGTCCCTGTCCCGTCGACGAAATAACGGATAGTCTTTCGGAGGCTCGAAGAAGAAAAGAAAGAAGTGGAGGGAGTAAGGTAAGAAAAGGGAAGATGGTGGTAAAGGAGAAAAAGAGAGAAAGAGAGAGAGAGAGAGAGAGAGAGAGAGAGAGAGAGAGAGAGAAAGAAAGAGGAAGAGGTTAAGGTAGAGCTAGAGGAAGAGGTTGTAGTAGTGGTAGAAGAAATAGAAGAAGACGGATCCCTTCTGTATATCGTAAAAAGATTTATGTTTGGAGATAACGAGATGTGGCGGTGAGAGCAACCATAGTGAAATATAGACACGCATAGGCTAAGGAAACCCTTTTCGAGATGATAGTAACTACATCGATTATGGTTACAATCGTCGATTGAACCTGTCGTTAATCTGGGGAAAAATTTATTGCAGGTATTGCGTCAAATTTTATCCCTTATTTTTTCTATTTTTTTTCTTCTTTTTTTCTTTTCTTCTTTCTTCTTCTTTTTCTAACAAGAAGAAAGGAAACAAAAGGAGAGAGAAGATTTATTTTCTTGCCTTTTGATTCTTTCTTCTTTCGTTCTATTTTTTCTTTTTTTTTTTTTTCTTTTTTTTTTCATTATTTCCTTCTTTTCTTTTCGAATTTTCATTACGTTCTACGTTCTTATTTGTTACTTAAAAAAAAAAAAAAAGGTACACGAATGAAACTGATTCAAAGTGATAACACTGAAACGTCTAACGGAAGCCAACCAGTATGGATTATCCTTTTCAACCAGACACTGGATTCCACTTTTAAGTGAATGCGTCCGTGTGAGGTCTGAGTATATCTAGGGACATTCCACTTTGACGGTCAAATATCGTCCTTTCGTTTACCTGAATATCGGACCATGAGAATGTCCTCTCTTTCTCTCTCTTTCTTTCTCTCTCTCTCTCTCTCTCTCTCTCTTTCTCTTTCTCTCTCTCTCTTTTTATTTATCTCTTTTTCTTTCTCTCTTTCTCTTCACCGATGTCATATTTTTTGTATCTGTTATATTATTGTGTTTGATAAAAGAATCATAAGAATATATATATATATATATATATATTAATGGAAATCATTTTCCAAATTATTATTCATTATAAATAAAAATTAATGATCGATTCTTCTAAATAATAATCAAATAAAATAAATATGTATTTTTACTTAATAATCATCTCACGTATTAAAAATTCTTTATATGGTTGATAAAATAATTTTTAAAAATATGCGTTTACATCATAAAAATTATTATCAAACTGATATAATTTATTATAAAAATTAAGTATTCTCAATATCCAGAAAAAAAAAGAAAATATATATATATATATATATATATATATATATATATATATATATGTATATCATGGAATTTTTTCAAAGTCGTCTGACGAACGTAATAAAATTTAAATGACCATCAAAAATCGAAAATATTTATTAGTTACTTACGACAAAATGGAATCGAGAGAACGACGTATTTATATTCCAATAAATATATTATTTTCCTATAAATATATTGCTATTGGTTAATGGAAAGTCCTTTCGTTAAGATCAGTTAGTCTCGGATTAGAAATATATTATGTAACTATATCTCGATAAATAAAATAGTTGACCTTATATCTATAACATGAATATCTCGAGAAGTGATATCGGTTATGAATTGAAGAATGAGAGACAAAGAGAGAAAGAAGGAAAGAAAAAAGAAAGAAAAAAAGAAAGAAAGAAAGAAAGAAAGAGAAAAAGATAAAAACAAAGAGAAAGAGAGAGAGAAATAGAGAGAGAGAGAGAGAGAGAGAGAGAGAGAGAAAGAGAGTCACACGAATATTACAAAGAACTGTCATCCTACTTTTTCTAGGGATAAACGTGCCGTGGCTGGACGGATTATTCGAAAAGAGAACGTGAAACGTGAAAGAAAGAGATAGATAGATAGATAGATAGATAGATAGATAGATAGATAGGAAGAAAAAGATAGAAGGAAAAAAAGAAAGAAAAAGAGAAAGAGAGAGAGAGAGAGAAAGAGAGAGAGAGAGAGAGAAAATTCTTTGGTAATCATCCTTCAGAAAACTGTTTCAACTGTGTGAAAATCTCGAAGGAAAAGTTAAAGGAATTCGTACGATGAAGGATTCACCATAAAATCCTAAAGTAACTCTCGTTCGCGCTCTCTTATTCAAGACGGTATGATGGTAGATGGAATCGACCATCTCGAGATTCGATCTAAACGTCTTTCGGTCGTACTACGTTTTCGTTTCCGCAACCCCGCCAGCGATGATGGTTGGTACTAGGTGTCCGGGAATAGAAGAGATTCTTTTATGTTCGCGCAATAGTTAGAACTATCAGGAAATTTCGTTTGACTGACTCTAGCTATCTCGTTTAGTTTCTATCTCCACTATTTCTTGTTCTTGTTCTTTATCCTTCTTTTTTTTTTTCATTTTACTCTCCTCTTTGCTCCTTTACCCCATCCTACCTTTCTCTTTTTATTTCCTCTTATTTTTATTCCGATAGTGGTATGCTTGCACATGATTCACGAGGAATATTCTGATTTTGATTCTCTCACTCTCTCTCTTTTTCTTTATATCTCACTATCTTTATCTCTCTTACTCTTTCCGACATCCGACCTATTTTACAGAGGACTACTTTCCGTCTTACTTCTTCTTTTTCTTCTTCTTCTTCTTCTTCCTCCTTTTCTTCTCCTTATTCTTTTTTTTTCTTATTTTTCGTTTTATAACAGTGTTCATTCTATCTTTCTCTATTGAACGTTTCTTCTCTTAAAGCTTTACCATTTCTTCTTCCTTCTTATTAAATGCTTACTTTATCCCCTTTTTAGCTTCTCCTTTTCCTTCCTGCTCAGTCGATATTACCCGTACCCTTTCAATGACCTACTCTCCCTCTCTCTCTCTCTCTCTTTCTCTCTGTTTGTCTCTTTCTTTCTCGTTGCGCGTTTATGCGCGTTCCTTCCTTTTTCTGTCCTGTCTCTCCAATTTCCGTAAAGAGATTCGATGAATTTTCAAACGGCTCTTGGTCGATATTGCGCCTGCTGTGTTGGAACGCCGTTTGCAATAACACCAGTAAGATCGAAGTAGTTTCGTAAAAGAAACGGAAAAGGTAAGTAGTAGGTAGGTAGCTTGGGTAGCTAGCTAGCTAGCTAGATAGGTAGGTAGGTAGGTAGGTAAGTAGGTAGGTAGGTAACCGTTCAACGTTTATCTGAACAAAGAAGTCGAATTTCGATGATTGTGTTAGGTGACGACTTCTAGAATCCTTTATATTTCTCTATTTGCGAAACTTTCTGCGAATACATTTAATAGAATTTTAATTTAATTTTAATTGAATATAATTTGATTTGATTTGATTTAACTTGATTTGATTTGATTTGATTCAAATTAATTTTTATTTAAAAATTTCATTAGTAATTATTTCGCGTGAGGTTTCTTACGCAATGTGTTTTCTTTGCTTTCGATCAATCGATTTTTGCAATAATATCGAACGGATTTGGATTTTCTTTTTTGTTTTTTTGTTTTTTTGTTTTTTTGTTTTTTATTTTTCTTTCCCTTTTCGAAATCCTTTGAGATATAACAACGCCACCAGGTGTCAAGTATTTAGAGATCATTAAAATATTTACGTATATTCAATTACACTATCATATTAAAAAAATTGATCTGATTAAAATTTCAATATATTTTTTATTACGTATATCCAAGAATTATAATAAATTTTTATTCTTTAAACAATAAGGAATGGACAATTACGATGAAGTTTCCAATCGAGAAAAAAACGTATAGTATCATATAATTGATTTGATACTAATTAAATTTTCATGTCTATCGCGATCGTAAAGAAAGAAAGAAAAAAAAATATATGCAAATCATGGACTTATTATTTTCTCCATTAAGAGATTTATACGTCGATCCAATTTTTTTCTTTTCCTTTTTTCTTTTATCTTTCCTATTTTTTCCTGCTCCTACCTACAATCACCTTCCATCCCCTCCTCTTCATTCCATCACACTACTAGCCACGATGAATCAAGCAGATATCTCTCTACGTCAATGAATTTAGTTTGCTATTCATGAGGAAATACCGAGCACGGATATACGCGTCGCTGACGCAAACACGAAAGACACGTTTTCGAAGAGTCGTATACGTTCGTACATACGTGAGAAGAGCGAATATTCGTTTGACTGTGTTGGTTCTATGCTCTCTCGTTGGCCTCGACATGAATCCGAGCTGGTTTGTGGAAAATCGAGTAGTTCTAAATATAAAAAAGAGAGAGAGAGAGAGAGAAAGAGAGAGAGAGAAAGAGAGAAAAGAAAGAAATAGATAGATAGATAGATAGATAGATAGATAGATACATTGATAAAAAGAAAAAAGAAAAGATAATAACTTAATGTTGTATATCGGTATAATCAGAATATAGTGTGTGTGTGTGTGTATAAAAAACAAAAAAATATTTCCGTTCATTATCCGAACGTTTACCGTTCCGATTTCTTGTTTTGTCTGTGTACAATTATTATCGATCGGTATTGACACACATGTGTGTC
>NC_062189.1:7431478-7466478 GCF_912470025.1 Vespa velutina | reverse complement strand
AAAAAAGAAAAGAAGAAAAAAATGGAAAAAATGAAAAAATAAAGAAGATATGTTCTCACGGCATTAGATACTTGGGAAATTTTGTAGCTGCTTTTATATCTACCCTTTCTTTCTTTCTTCCTCTCTCTCTCCCTCTCTCTCTTTCTCTTTCTCTTCTCTTATTACTACCGCACGGAAAATACGTTCAGTTTTTTACGCCCAAAGAGAAATATCAGATCGTTGGTACGTCGATGTCGGTCGGTGCACTTCAATGGTAGAAACGTTCTCTTGGAACTCTGCACATGTCGTGACCTTTCGAACGGCTCAGTCACGGACACGGTTACATACACACATACATACATACATTCACTCACACACACACACACACATACATGTACATAGACACATATGAACAAAGAGATAAACTGTACGTATAGATATTCGTTCGCACAAATATATCCATAGATGCATACGCACGCTCTCACGCACATGCACATGCATACACATCGATATATCTCTATCGTGTTAACGTCAGGTCGCCTGGATAACAAATAAAGAGAAGCAGCCAACGTATTTTATCGTCGGTACCGATGCCGTCGGAAAACCGGGCATGAGAAAGCAATGGAGAAAAAGGAAAAAGAAAAAAAGGAAAAAACGGAAGCAGGGGGCGGAGAAAAAGAGAAAAGAAAGATTAGGTGTATCGTTGGAAAATGGAGGAGAGATGGGATGAACTGCGGGGGGGTAGGGGGGGGGGAATAGAGGAAAGGAAAAAAAAACTGAAAAGATTAAATAAAAGGAAAAATAAAAAAAGAATAAATAAAAATTTCTCGAAAAGGACATTGCGAACTCAAGCTCTCGTATAACGCTAAGGGTTTTGGTCACGTTGAAGATCATTAAGTGACGTCATGTGTTCGTTGTTATTTAATGAGACCCTACACATCCACCTCTCCTCATCTGGCCCTTTGTCTATCTTCTTACGTATGTATTCAAGTACAGAATATATATATATATATATATATATATATATATATATATATACATATATCTATTTATATATTTATACGTATGTTCATTCTGGTTTTTCTTCTTTTTTTCTTTTTCTCCTTCTTTTTCTTATAAATATAATAAAGAATTAGGCTGAAATTGCTCTTTGGAGTTTGAAGAAAATTCTAACCGTCTGAAATTTCACTTCGTAGAAGGTAACTCTGAAAAACCGTCCTTTACGTGATCATTACAGGCTTCCACAGTGCTACAAAGGATTCCGTCGTCTTCTTATGTAACAATAGCCCTATCGTCGTTCCATGGATTCCAGAACGGTAGAGTGAGGAAAGAAAAAGTATGTGTTCGCGTTCTCCTATGTGTTTGTATATATATATATATATATATATATATATATATATATATATATATATATGTACATGTTGTATCCCTGTATGTACGCGCGCGCGCGCGCGCACGTGTGAGATGTGACGAGGAACGCCCAAAACTTTGATCTCATTCTCTTTTTCTATCTCTGTTTCTCTCTCTCTCTCTCTTTCTCTCTTTCTTTCTATCTCTCTTTTTTTTTTTTTATTCTCCACCCCTTTCGTACGATCGAGTACGAGAGTACTTTGAATTCGTTTTCAAGCACCGATCGCAAATTTTTACGTAGGTATCCAACTCCGTTTGTCCGTTCGTTTTTTATATTCTTCGATATCTTTGACCTTCGTTTTCGCCCAAAAGAGTAGATATGTAAATACTTACGTGGTATATATATATATATGTATGTATATATGTATGTAATAATACGAATAAAACAATTCGAGTAATTTTATTTAATAAAAGAATTATTTTATATAATAATTTAGTAATTTTTTGTTATTATTAATTTTATACAATAAAGAGATACATACACATATATATATATATTTTTTTATAATAATAAACTGGAAGGGGGGGGGGCATATATATCGTCGTGAAAAGTAAAATAAAATTAATAAATAAAAAAAAAAAGTAAATAAATAATTCAATTTATTATATCACGTAAATTTCTCACGTAAATCGAGTAATTTCAAATTACACGTGTAATTTTATATAATAAAAGAAAATATATTTTCGTTATAATAAATATATGGAGAATATACCATGGTGAAAAATAAAATAAAATAAATTAATTAAAAAAAAAAAAAATAATAATAATAACAATAATAATGCGATTTATTAAATCAAGCAAATTTCTTTTCTTTGCGATAGCTAAGGGGTGTATCTAAAATAATATCACGTTTACGTTTATATTTAACTGTTTCCTTAATTAAAATGATATAATTAATGGTTAAACGAGAGAGAAAAAGAGACAGAGAGAGAGAGAGAGAGAAAGAGAGACAGAGAGAGAGAAAGAGGGAGAGACAGAAGTGGTGGTTGGGGAAGCGGGATTGGAATATATCTCTTTTACACAGCATATACTACATATACTAATGCAATCGTTTAATAATAAACAACTGTTTGAACAAGGGATTATTTCTTTATATATGGATTTTCTTTTTTTATCCGAGGATTTTTTTTGTTTTACATATTTTTGTTTTTCTACGAATTACTCACATATTTTTTTCTCTCTCTCCCTTTCTCTCTTTCACTCTTTATTTTTCTTTTTCTTTTTTTTTTTTCTTTACGCACACACGTGCTTCGAATACGATACGAAACCCAGAATACCTTCGAACGATTTTCCCGCTTTTAATGGCCACGCTCTACTTGTAATTATTGACAAAAAGTTTCTCATCCCCAGTTTGGAATCGAAGGATCTCTCTCTCTCTCCCTCTCTCTCTCTCTCTCTCTCTCTCTCTCCCTTTCTCATTGTTTTTTTCCCTTCCTTCTTTTTCTCTACTAGCCAGGTCCATTCTTTCGATCTTCATGCTTGTCACGTTGCTCAGCCTTCGAGGCAGCGAATATCCCAATACGATTTTTAATTTTATATTTATTGTTTACTATCTTTATCTCAGTATTGGGAGAGAGAGAAAGAGAGAGGGAGAGAGAAAAAGAGAGAGAGAGAGAGAGAGAGAGAGAGAGAGAGAGAGACTATAATCTCTAAACACAGACGAGTTTTTATTATCGATAGATCAATCGGTTATAGAAATTTTTCAATCGTCGTAATGATTGACTTTTTTCTTCTTTTTTTACAATAATCGATCGTAAAAATTTTTATTTGATAATTTAAAAAATAATAAAGACAAATCATCAATAGAAATTATCTATCATATGGAATAATAAATAGACTTTAAAATAAGTGAAAGAGATAAATCTCCGTCGAGGTAGATTTTGATCAAAAGACGATTGATTCGATCAAGTAACTCGTCGTTTTCAACTTGACGAATCTAAGATTGAACCAATGAAAGTATTTAATTTGCAATTTATCTCAATAAATCCAATTGTATTTGATTCTAAGGAAATCATCGTCTATACCGGTGTTATATTTTAGAAAAGATTTTAAAGTTAAAAGAGTCTTAAGGTTGACATATTATTATTTAACGTAAAAATCGGATTTTGATACAATCGATTGAAATGGACGAGCCGAATAAAGGTTCCATTTTCTCGATTTATAAGTTAAACGAAACAAGCTTATCGAAGATGAAACTCCTTTTGCGTATTTTCCTTATCGAAGTGCACTCAAGTCCGTAAAGTGTTCGGTTGTCCGCATGTGAATCGACTTTCATTCTTCTTACTTCCTTTGCTCTTTCTTCCTGTTTCTCTGCCTTTCTCTATTCTCTATTTCTCTTTCTCTCTCTCTCTCTTTCTCTCTCTCTCTCTCTTTTTCTCTCTCTCTCCCCCCCAACACACACACACACTCACTTCCTTTCTCATATCAACGTTCATCTCTCTATGTATTCCACTATTTCTGCTGTCCCCCATATTTCTTTCAACGTTTATGTCCAGTCGATACACCCAGATATCGCATTGGAAAAGACGATGAAATATTATTCCGATACTTTACTATGAAAGATTATCTTACGAGTTATATCTATCGATCGATTTTTTTTAACAATAATGTTAATAATATCTTCGTCGATCTTGATTCGACAACATCAGAAAGATTTTTACTCGACGCAATGAGTTTTGTCGAAGGAAAAATTTTTCGTCATTTTCGATAACGCAAAGTGTTTCTTTCGTAATGAAAAAAAAAAAGAAAAAGAAACATTTATTCCGAATGATTATAAAAAGAAAGAAATATGATTCTCGAAAAAAAACAACAAAAAATATTACAACGAAGAGTTGAACTTCCTACTAAATACCTGTGATGGTTGAAACAAAAGAAAAAAGAAAAGATGAAAAAAAAAAAATTAAGAAAATAAAAAAAAAAATAATAAAATCTAACTACTTATACGAAGAGATGATAAGCACCTTCTTTTCTTTTCTTTTTCTTTCTGTCATTTCTTTTCAGTCTTTTCCTCTTTATTTTTTTGTTTATTTTTTTGTCTCCTTTCTCCACATGGTATCACCACTTGTATGAAATATGATTTAACTTTAAGATTAAGATAGGTCGTGAGAAATCGCTTTTTATCGGTTGGAATCTAGTATCCTGTCACTTGTCATATAAGATTTATCGTTGTCGTAAGTGTCGTACACGCCCAAAGTAAGACAAATTTTGGTATGGACTAAGAGACACAATAGCAGATAGCTTAACGTTCTATTTCAATCATCTTTAAGAGTAGTTATAATTAGTCATTCCTGTTTATTTACTCAGTTAAAACTATTCGTTTTAATATTCAATACGATCGCCGTTTAACATTACAAAATGAATGAAAGAAATAAATTCTAAATAAATTTTACATTGTTATGAATTATTATGTTTTTTATGAACTAATAATTTTGTAATTAATTATATATATATATATATATATATATATATATAAAATGTTAAAAAAGAGTGAAACATGGAAAAACTTTATATAATTCATATTTACATCTTCTGCAATTTTAACATTTCGACAAAAATAAAAAAGAATAAATAAAAAGAAACAGGAAAAAATACGCACATCAACGTGCTGTTTTAACCATGCGTTTTTATCTTCATTTATTCATTAGTTTTTTTTTTTCACTCGAAACGTGAAAGCGTAGAGAGAGAGAGAGAGAGAGAGAGAGAGAAAGAAAGAGAGAAAATATAGACTCTTTTCCTCTTTCTCTCTCTATTTCAACATGCGTGTGCAACATGCGGCAATAATTGTCCGAGATCCGCAGCGGCCAAACATTATATATTGAAAGCACCTGTACCTTCGTTCGATGGTATTGTCGAGTGACAGAGGGGTTGGAATCGAGAGTTGAAGGGTTGGGCAGGGGCCGAGTGCACTTTCGCGATGATGCACCCCCTACGGTTTTGCTCGAGACAGCGGGTTGTCCTCCCTCGCTCCATTGTGTCGCTTAAAATATTGACACTCGATATTTTGCAGCGTTCGGTGCTGCCACGAGAAAAAAGAAGAAAAGATATATATATATATATATATATATATATATATATATATATATATATATATATATATATGTACATATACATATACGGAAATGAACATTTACGTTTATATGCTTCTTATAATGAATATGTCACTATAATTTCACTTCCTTTTCTTTCTTTTGCCTCTCTCTCTCTCTCTCTCTGTCACTCTCTGTCACTCTTTCTCTCTCTCTCTCTCTCTCTCTCTCTCTCTCTCTCTCTCTTCTGTTTTCGTCTGTTTTTTTGGTTCTCCAATTTTTTACTATTATTTTTTATTTTTTTTATCTATTTATTTTTTTTTAGTACCCTTATCTCTTCCCTCTTTCTTCCTCTATCCTTTCTCTTTCTCGTCCTCTTCTTCTTCCTTTTTCTCTTTTTTCTCCGACGTCGATTATAATTTCTCTTTCGTAACTTCCCGCAGTACGTTTCTCTCTTCTTAATCCGTGTGCTCTTTGCGTCATTTCAAAGAATGGATTTTCCTCTCTCGCGTCGTTCTTATTACAGGCAGAAAGGTACACGAAGAGTTAGAAACGAGAATATGTGATATTAATCTTTTGAGTAGTGAGTTTTCATAGTAGCTTTGAAACTGACTTGTCGAAATACAAACCGAAACGTGGATGAGTCTTTTTTTTTGTTGCTTTTTTCTCTTTTTTATTTTTGTAATAATTATTCTTTTTCTCAGTGGTCAATATATAAATATATATATATATATATATCTATATGTATGTGTGTGTGTGGGTGTGATGTCTGCAGACAAATTAACTTTGAAAATGGAATAGAACTAAGGAATGATATTATGTGAAACGAGCGAATGAGCAAATAGTAATCTGTCAAAATAGCAAGATTAAATATACATTAATGGTAATATCGCTTCGGTGCAAAACTTCAAATGTATGCACGTAGATACATGTATGTGTAGACTATCTACGTATGCTCGTACTGCACCAGACCGGTTAAGGTATGACGTAAATGTACATTTCTACTGCTCAAGGGGTTAATTATTACATGAGGATGTTCTCCCTGCAATAGAGTACGGACCGTATGACGCTAGCAATTCTAATTATTATTTTACGTATTCGAGATGTTTGACAAATTTCGACAAATTTCGAATTTGAAACAATAGAAATTCCGTTCTAGAATAGTTCCAATGTACGATTAAAATCTTGAAATAATTCATACTCGATATCAGAATATCCTATAAATGTTCTTTCGAGAAAGTATGACTTCAGAAATTGTAATTATTATTTTATATTTTCGAGATCTTCGATAAATGTATAATTTTGAACGATAGAAATGATGTTTTTAAATGTTTAACTGTATAAATAACATCTCAAAATGATTTATACGTGATATCAGAATATCCTGTAGATGTTTCTTGGAGAAAGTTTGACATGAGAAATAATAATCATTATTTTATGATTTTGAAATATTTTATGAATTTTTAATATGAAACAATAAAATTCTTAAATGAATAAAATCTTGAAATAATACGTATGTAATAATAGAATAACTTTCAAATGTAATATGGAATAAATGTTACGCATATAATTGTAATTATTATTTTACGAGTTCGAATTGTATGTATTATACGTGATACCAGAATATTCTATAAATGTTCTATGGAGAAAATGTGACACGAGTAATTATAATTATTATTTTACGAGATTTAAATGTTTGCAAAATTTTTAATTTGAAACAATAAAAATCATAGACGCTTCAATGTATGAAGAAAATCTTGAATTAATTCATACGCGAAGACATAATATCCGATAAATGTTCTTCGAAAGAAAACGCGACGCGAGTAATTGTAATTATTATTTTACGAGATTGAAATGTTTGACGAATAAAATTTTTAAATAATTAATACGCGTGTATAAATTAGTAATGTCGTTTCTGTGCATGTCGATATTTGTGATTAAAAATAAAAACTTGTTAAAAATTTATTCGTTTGAATTTAATTTAAGAAAGCACCATTACTTACATTAGAATATCTTATAAATGTTCTTCGAAAGAAAATGTGACGCGAGCAATTGTAATTATTATTTTATGAGCTGGAAATGTTTCACAAATTTTTAATTCGATAGAATAAAAATATGGAACTTAGACTTTTCAATGTATAAATAATATCTTTAAATAATTCATATGCGAATACAAGAATATTCTACAAAATATTTATTGAAAAAGTACGAAATAAAATGATAAGCTAGTATCGAGTATACGCCGCACGTTTTTCTTTTATACGATTCTTTGTATTAGTAAAAATCGAAAAAAGAAAAAACACTAAAAAAAAAAAAAAAAGAAAAAGAGAAAGAAAAAGAAAAAGAAAAAGAGAGACAAAGAAAGAAACTCACCGTTTTGTTGCCCAAGTTTTTTACACGACAATTGAGGTACGTCGTCTTTCCTAGAAGCGCCGTCACGTTCTTCGAGGCCGACTTGTCGAAATACGGGCCGGAACGTGATAAGTCTTCTAAACTGTTTTGTTGGTAGCTGCTATCACCACCGTTTTTCCCGCTACTACCGTGCAAAATGCTTTGACAATGAACGCCTGCAACAATGCGGAAAAGAGAAGTGGGGGAGAGAGAAAAAATGCAATTAGTTTCGTCGGACAAATCGATCATCATTTGTTTTATATTATTTTTTCGTTTTTCTTTTTTTTTTCTTCTTCTCTTTTCTTCTTCCTTCTCTTTCTTTCTTTCTTTTCTCTTTTCTAATACCATCGAGTTACAAATACAAATTTCGAAAGAAGAGAGAGAGAGAGAGAGAGAGAAGAAGAGAGAGAGAGAGAGAGAGAGAGATAGAAAATATTAATGGTAAATCATAATCGTTGGGTGGTATCTCATTTCATTGAATAACGTTGGAGAAGGGAATGCATGAATGTGCATTGTTCACATTTCGAAAACATTCGAAAATAGAGAAGGACGGAGAGAGTAGAAAAATATTTGAAAAATTCTCGATTCGAAAGCTTTTGCGTGTCGTTGAATGATACAATCCAGTGAATGATTACCAAACGTATACGATTGCAAATTACCACGAGAGAGAGAGAGAGAGAGAGAGAGAGAGAGAGAGAGAGAGAGAGAGAGAGAGAGAGAGAGAGAGAGAGTGAAAGAGAAAGAAAGAGAAAGAGAGAGAGAGAGCAAGAGATACGAAATGTATGCGAAAAGCTTTACGAACATTGTAACGCAAATTACATAATGGTCCGAGCTGAGAACCGAGCAAGCATTCGGTAGATACAATCGTGAAATAGAAAATGAGTTTCTTGGTTTTTTATCATGTCCTTTTTTTTCGTCTCCTTTTATTTTTCCTATCTTTTATTTTATTTTTCTTCTTTTTTTTTTTTTTTTTTTTTTTTTCTAAGAAGAAAATTGTATTTTTTTCTCCTCGTTTCTCTTCGGAACAAAAGCGGAACGAAAAAGTTTAACGAGGAAGTCCGAGGAAGTAGTATAGTCGAGTGGGGAAAGGTAGAACGAAAAGGAAAAAGAAAAGAGAAAAAAAAAGAAGAAAAAAAGAAGAACGAAAAAAAGAAAAAAGGAAAAGAAGAAAAAAAAAAGAAGAGGAAGAAGAAGAAGAAGAAGAAGAAAAACGGAATAAAAAAGGAAAAAGGGGCTCTAGAGAGGGTCAGGGCAAGTCTGTAACGACGACGAATGCGAACGAGGGGGTTGTTCTGCTGCTAAGGGAAGATAAAAGTAAGTATAAAAAAGAAAAAAAAAAAAAAAAAAAAAAAAAGAGAAAGAATGAAAGAAAATGAGTAAGAGGAAAGAAACGAATGTATTAGTACGATGCAAATATATATAAAGCTTCCTATGAACAATTACAATGTAATCAATGAGAAGAGAAACCTGGATTGCGTGGACTTGACGCTGTGCGTGCATATATATTTCTGCATTTATATACATATACATATCACATACATATATATATATATATATATATATATATATATATATATATATATAAAATGAAAGAAGAAGAAAAAGAATATAAGAAGAAAAGGAAATGGAAAGGTAAGTATGCGATAATTTCAACGAAGCTTTTGTGCTTTGTTATTTGTCGGCTATATTCGCGTGTAAGTGTATAATGCATTACTCTATTTTTCTCGGTCTCCCTCTTTCTCTCTCTCTCTCTCTCTCTCTCTCTCTCTCTCTCTCTCTCTCTCTCTCTCTCTTTCTGTTTCTTTCTTTTTCTTTTTCTCATTTGTCGAAGATAGGCCACCATTCGGATATATATATATGCTTGCATATAAGACTAAGAAAAAAAAAAAAATGACAGGAAAAAGAAGAGAAGAAAAGAAAAGAAAAAAAAACAAGAAAAAGGTCAGTCTTAATAAGAAACTCCGTAGGAGTTAAGGAAAAAAGAAATATCTTTCCGGCGACGTTATCACTACGGCTTTATAGAGACATTCTCCTTCTTATTATCACGATGATTTGCGAGAGCTCGAAACGGCCGGAATAACGTTTTGCTGGTAGCACAAAAGAGGCAACACGCGACTCCGTGCAGTTGGTAATGCGCTTTTTTATGAAAGTGGAAAAGAGAGAGAGAGAGAGAGAGAGAAAGAGAGAGAGAGAGAGAGAGAGAGAGAAAGAGAAGAGTTTAGTTAGTAGATACTTTCGTGTATATGTATGTGTACGTATGTGTGCGTGCATCTACGTGTGCCTATATGTTTGTATACATGTATATATATATATATATATATATATATATATATATATATATATATGTATGTATGTATGTATGTATGTATGTACATTCGATTAAAATGTCACTCAAATAGCCCGGAGCTTCGTAGTCCAGGTGATAAATGTCCATGTTTTTATCCTCGTTCTCCTCTATTTTCTTTCTCTCTCTCTCTCTCTATCTATTTCTTTTTTTCTCTTTCTATCTATCTCGCTCTCTTCATCGACGGATCTCTTCGGTTACGGCAAAGTTTCAGAATATAGCCGGTCGGCGAAGCGAGAGTCTGCAACACCCTCCCTCCTCTCTTCTCCCCCCTTCTCTTCACGACTCGTGTAACTTTCATAGGGTAGAGTAGGAGGGTTGGCTAAAAGGAAGAAAGTTCGTTCTTGCAGATATTCTGCACAATCGCGTAGTATTATGTATCGTTTTAACGGTGAAGATTGGCTCCCAGTCAGTGACAGGTCGACCACCCTAGAGAGTTTATATAAAGAGCGAAACTCGGTTACATCGATGTAGGAATTAACGTCATACTGGTTTATGATATATTACCTTCTATTTTCGTCTTTATTTCTCTCTCTCTCCTTCTCTCTCTCTCTCTCTCTCTCTCTCTGTCTCTTTATGTATGTTTTTCATTTTTAATTTTTCTTTTTCTTTCTAGGCTTTATAAAACTCTACCTTTAAAATCATCTAGTTCTTATACTTGACACACGACAATTGTGAATTCTTAATTAATAGGATAAAATGATTTTTAAAAATGTCTGATACAAATCAAATATGAAAAAATGAATTGTACGGGCAAAATAGGAGAAACGAGAAAGAAAAGGCAGATAAAAGATTATAACATCAATTACTTTGACGAGTATATAAATGAATATATATGTATACACACACACACACACATACAGAGGGAGAGAGAGTGAGAGAAAGGGAGAAAGATTTTATTTTATTTTAGATTTATACAAAATAATATAAAAAACAGCTATATATATTCACATATATATTTTATTTATTTATATATTTATTTATTTATTTATAAAGAATAATAGAATAAGAATAAAAGAAATAACTGTAAGGATAAAGAAACGGAAACGCGTAGCCATTTTGGTTGGATATACATACATAGCAAAAACAGTTTGACTAAACTCTCATCTCCAAGAACGATTTGCTTTCTCAAGACGTCTCTTAAAACCCTTTTCCATTTGTTCCCTTATACCCGTGGAAATTTCCTTACCACTTTTCCGCCATATCCCCTAAGCTTTTCTTGCTTTAAGCTTTGTTACTTTACCGCGATAGCCGACAAAGATGACGACGACGACGACGACAACGACGACGTTTCTCGCAGCTTTCTTGGTACCAATAGGATTTTATCGTAACATTTACGCAAAATGTTCTTGACTTTAATTCCCCCTTTGCTACTATATTCGTCGAATGTTTCCCTCATTAAATTATGCTCCATAGTTCTATGCTTCTATATAATAGAAAAACAAAAAAAAAAAAAAACAAAAAACGTTTGATTTTCATTCAACATTTTAATTCGTTCTTCTGTTTAATTTTTTTCTATTTTAATTTTTTATACTTTTTCTTATACTTTTTTTTATACTTTAATTTTATATATATATATATATTTTTTTTTGCGTCTTTTTTCTCTTTCATTAGAAACAAAAACTCGAATTTATTAGAAATAACGTATATCGCAAAATTAATTGAATCGAGAGAGAGAGAAAGAGAGAGAAAGACAACAGAAGGGGGGGGTTAGAAGGTTACGGGGTGAGAGGTTGGAAGAGGAGTACAAGAGATCGCGATGGAAATTTTAATTGCAGTCTTTTTTTCCCTTTCCTTTTTGCGTCTATTTTTCCAATCTCTAATAACGACGAAAACGTAATTAACCAACTCGCTATTACTATTTTTCTTTTTCCTTTTCTTTTTTTTTCTTTGTTAAACGTGAATTCCAATTATTCGTACAATTTTGTTTTCTTCGCTATCATAAGCATACCGAAGGGTTGTTAAGTAATACAAGATAACCATTTTCTATCTCCTTCTATCCAATCTCTTCTTTTTTTTTTCTATAAATAATATACCGTACATATGTATAGATGTACGATATATTATTTATAGAAAAATCAGATTATTAATTAATAATGACGTATGACAACGAAGCGACAATGATGATAATATGACTAATATGACTTGTTATCAATACAATAACAAGGAACGTGTAATATATCTGCGATGGATATATGTAAATACCCGTTAAAGGGTTGTAACTATCTAACGTATCATTACTTTTCAAAATCGATTGGACATCTTCTCGAAAAATAGGATCTCCTATTCCCGCCTTTTTGCATCTTTCCTTTTGCTAGAACCCGTCGACGGGACCTTTTCAACTCGAACAACTTTAGAATCTTTCGAAGCTATTTTCTATTCAGATCAGAACGGAACGGATGAAGAGTGATAAGTAAGAACGAAGCGAAAGGGTTTGCACATAGGTATCTCGGTGAAATGGTCGGTCGGTCGGTCGGCCAGCCGGCCAGGCAGCCGGTCGGTCGGTCGGTCGGTCGGTCGGTCGTTTGTTCGGTCGTTCGTTCGAAGGCATCCAGGCGAGGAGAATCTCTCCTAAATTTTCAGACTTTACGCTTCGCGAGTCGAAGCCACCTCGTAAAATATCTACGATGAATGGCAATGTAGAAGGAAGGGAGAGAAAGAGACAGAGAGAGACAGAAAGAGACAGAAAGAGAGAGAGAGAGAGAGAGAGAGAGAGAAACGGAGGGAGAAAGGAAAGAAGGAAGGAAGGAAGGAAGGAAGGAAGGAAGAGGGTAAGGAAAGAAAGAATAAGAGACACCACGAAGGGAGAGAGAGAGGGAGGAAGAGGATGAGGAAGAGTGAACTACGTTGGAAAAGAAGAGATTGGATAGAAGGGGATAGAAAATGGTTATCTTTCAATCTACCCTAGCGTACTATCACTCGGGAAGACTCGGAAGAGACGGGACCTGCCTGTTTTAAAATTCAAATTCACAACTTTTGCTTAAATGTCTCGGAGGTACAGTTTCTTCTCTCTCTCTCTCTCTCTCTCTCTCTTTCTACCTATCTTTATCTTTATCTCTATCTTTCTCTCTTTTCTTCGAGGTAAATCTTGTAGGACGTGTGTAAAAACGGTCGAGGACTCTACGAGGGCATAGAAAAGACTGGTCGAAGAGAAAGGAAAGAGAGAGATAGAGATAAAGATAGATAGATAGATAGATAGATAGATAGATAGATAGGAAGAGAGAGAGAAGGAGAGAGGAGAGAGAGAGAAATTCGACCGCATGAAACTTTGGATCAGCCCCAATCTCCGATAAGTAAATTGGTCGGGGCATTAGTAGTCTCTGGCGCGTTGCAATTCCGGTAGCTCTTCGGCTCTGCACCGGCTACCCAGATTATGTTACAATGTTAGACGACAAAGTTTACCCATTATTAGAAGAGAGTCCCCCGATTTTCGACTGGTAAAGGACTAAATGAGTCATCGATTTTAATGTTGATTCCGTAGGATTCCTCCTTCGTAGGATTTCTCAGATTTCTTTTCGATAAATTTTTCAAAACGAATAATTTTTAATTGTTCATAACATTCGTATGATCAATAATAATTCGTATCGATTTTATCGAATGAAATATACTTTCCCATTGGAAAATAAGAAATTTTCTATTGAATTGCAAAGTGAAAACGTTTTTTTTCTTCTTTTGTTTTTCTTTTCTTTTTTTTTTTACGTAAGATTGATCTTTTTTTTTCCTTCTTCTTCTCCTTTTTCTTTCTCTTTTTCTTTCGCTTTTTCTTTCACGAAACCTTCGTTCAATTAATTTTTTGATCGACACGAGATAAAGAAGGAGTTCTTTCTTTATTTTTTCCTCGTTTCTTTCTTTCTCTTTTCTATTCTTTTCTTTTCTTTCCTTTTATTTTTGCAGAATGAACATTTGCACAATGAACGGGAGAAAGGAAAAACAAAAAAAAGAAAGAAAAAGAAAAAGATAAAGAAAAGAAAAAGAGAAGGAAAAAAGGGGATCGAAGGTCGGACGACTGTTAGGAAAATTTTTGATTCTTTCTAAAAGTTCGTAGGGTTTTCAAAGTAATAAGAAAAGGGTCTGCGATGAAAGAAATGTAACTCCCTTGAGAAATCGTATTATAACCGAAGAATTAAATCGTTGAATCGCTCGTGCGATTAATGCAAAGAGAGAAAAAGTTTATTTGGACCGATCATTCGGTAATGTTTCGGTCTTTCCGTAATATATAGAGATATTATATTTTGAAAAAATGTTCTTTTTATACAAAGAGAGAGAGAGAGAGAGAGAGAGAGAGAGAGAGAGAGAGAGAGAGAGAGAAAGAAATGATTGTCACCATTGATTTTTTAGAAACGGTTTTTACACATAATAATTTCTACAAAACAGTTCATTTAATTCTTTCGAAGTCGTGAAAAGGCTCGTACAAAATGAATTTTGTCTTTTTTGGGGTCTTTTTCCCTTTCTCACTTTTGAAAAAAAAAAAAAATAAAAAAATGAAAAATAAAAAATAAAAAGAAATAGCATTGAAATTATTCGCTTTCAGAAAAGGAAAACCAGTTAAAAATCTCCGTAAAAAAAGTTTCAATTCGATATTTATCAAAGGCACGATATTTCTTTTTTTCACATTTTTACCACAAAAATTACAATCTCTCTCTCTCTCTCTCTCTCTCTCTCTCTCTCTTTCTCTTTTTTCTCTTTCTCTCCCTCTCTCCTTTCTCTCTCTCTCTCTCTCTCTCTCTCTCTCTCTCTCTCCCTCTCTCTCTTTCTCCGATAATATTAAAATATTATACAGGCAAATATCTTATTGAATATCTTTATCTCTTATCAGAGAAAAAAAAATTAATTTCGAATATAGATATTGACAGCGTAATATTTGTTCGAATTAAAAAACTAATTATTAAATAATGATAAAATGGGAAAGTATAAATATTTTTTTACATATTTTAACGAAAATTCTTGAAAATATTCGAATTATCTTGAAAAGTAGGAAAGGAGGATGACAGAGGTATAGACTGTCATTCGGGGAGTAGATTTTTACGATAAATAAGCTCGACCGTTGGCTATCATATTTCTTTGTCGTTTGGCCGCTATCTCTCGTGTCGAACAGAAACGGCCAGATTATTTATGATCCCCCAAGCACGATTTATTAAGGAATCGATTTGCCATACTCCACAGTCACATTAATTTTTATTTTCGATCGATACGATCTGCGTAACGTCATCTTCGTTATATCATTTTTCGCTTTCTTTTTTTTTTTCCTTTTTATTTGTTCTTCATTTTCTTTCATTTTCGTACAAGACTTTGTTTACTTTTTTCACTTTCGACGTTATAAAAAATACCATAACGAAAGTAATGCGAACAGAAAGAGAGAGAGAGAGAGAGAGAGAGAGAGAGAGAGAGAGAGAGAGAGAGAGAGAGAGAGAGACGTTATTATGGAAGTAAACATTTGTTAGTTTATAAAAAATTTTATTTAATATTGAAGTACGATGGAAGAAGGAATACGTTCTTGAACATTAATGTTTCTATTATAATATTTCCTTTATTAATTTATATGACACGGAATAAATTGTTCGAGATATTTATTGAACAAGTCAATTACCGTACGCAATAAAGGAGTCTTTCGTGAAAAGAGAATTAACGAATTAGATATATTCACCAATATGGCAACTACAATGGCAATAGCAAAATCCTTTTCATTTTTCCTAGTGATATAATTATTTATGAGAAAATTCATACTTAACTCGTCGAGAAATAAAAATTCCATCCGACATCGTCTAAACTTATAAAATTTTCTTCAGTATAACAATACTAATTAAGATATTATAACTGAAAGGTATTTATTCGTCATTAGATGTTATAAAAACTATTACGTTATATTTATTTATCTATGCATGTTTACATAACAAATGTATCTAAAATATACGAATGAATTTAAATCCAAATAGTATCAGAAAATAATATCACTTTTGATTAATATCTAATCTATTTTGTATTTTCATTAAAAACTATAACGACTAATCTAAAATTATTTTTCTTTTATTATCAAATTCGTCTTACAAAGAGAATCTGCTTGATGGTAGAACATCTCGAATAAAATGGAAATTTTGTATGGCGCATTAAATTTTCATCATATAAGAGTGTTCAATCCTTTTGATATAATGCAACGAGAAGAGTATGAGATACAAAGAGAATGAGAGAGAGAGAGAGAGAGAGAGAGAGAGAGAGAGAAAGAGAGAGAAATATAGCGAGACAGTGCACGCGTATCCAAGGACTCATTACCCTAATGAGTACTCGACGCTAAACGTAAAGGATATTATTCCTGGCTTTTAGACAATAATCTCTCGTTATCGCTTCGGTAGAGTTTGCTCTCTGTTAATAACAACGATCCAAAGACTCTAACCAATTAAAATTTTTAAATTACTATAAAAAAATTTATTCGAGAAATTTTTTTATCCCCCTTC
Organism: Vespa velutina; assembly: GCF_912470025.1. Taxonomy (NCBI): domain Eukaryota; kingdom Metazoa; phylum Arthropoda; class Insecta; order Hymenoptera; family Vespidae; genus Vespa; species Vespa velutina. Next base: position 7,449,879 of record NC_062189.1, on the reverse strand, counting down.
TTTTGTTTTGCTTCTTTTTTCTCTCTCTCTCTCTCTCTCTCTCTTTCTCTCTCTATGATTTGATATATATATAAATTCTAATGTGACGATTGAACATTAGGTTTTTTTTTTTAGATGTTATCACCCAATAGCATGATTTATGTAACTCGATTCGTTGTGCCAAGGATCAGGTGTAAGCGAAAAATATTCGATGTCAAAATCCTTCGTATGCACATTAACAAAATCTTTTCTTTCTTTTCCTTTCCTTTTTTCTTTTTCTTTTTTCTTTTTTTTCTCTCTCTTTTTTTATTAGTTATTGCAACAGCCTGACCTCTTTGCTCGTCGTGGCTCGCTGCGTCAGCGCTTCGTCGATGATTTGATTTCGATTTATATCTACGATTTGGAGGCGTGCATTTCATTTAGAAAATAATAATTATCTACTCGTAGGAAATAATGATGATGATAATAGTAATAATAATAATAATAATAATAAAAATAATAACAATAATAATAATAAAAATAATAAAAATAAAAATAATAATAATAATAATAATAATAATAATAATAATAATAATAATAATAATAATAATAATAGTAATAATATAGTATTTCGTATATAGTTTGAGACTAACTATAACAACATCATCATTATTCTTGTCTCTGATATTTTTTGACAAAAATAGAATGCATTTGGCTTTGATGAATGACATTTTCTATTAGTCAAATTTAATTTTTAATTTAATTTTTCTATTAGTCAAAATTAATTTTCTAAGCGACATGCGAGAATACAGAATTCTTATTTAATTGAATAACAATACTTTTAGCAAATTCATTGTTAGTGTTACTTCTTTTTTTTTCTTTCCCTTGCTATTTCTGTTCCTTTTTGTTGATTAAAATAAAGATCATGTAAACGCAAAGTACGAAAAAGTTAAGCGTATTCTACGCCTGGGAATTATTATTATACCTACCGACATAACCAGGTAGAATGTAATTTATGGTTAATTTATGCTGTATATTCTATCGTGCGAAGTATACAAAAGATAATATTCGCGCGCGGGCACGAAGATAAGATACGACTACCAAGAAATAATAGCGTTAACGAAGATTCATTCATAAGGAACGATATATATATATATATACGTATAACGAAACGATTAATAATTAAAAACTTTTTGGATCAATTTTTAATAATGAAAACGTTAAATACCAAGTTCGGTGTATTGAGGTAGGCAACCTATTTATTTTTTTGTTTTTATTTTTTGTTTCAATGACACTTTATCAAAGAAATATAATTCATCGTAATAAATAAATGTTAATAACGTTTAACTAAGTTCATAAAGGTGAAAGAAACGACATCACGTCGTACAATCTGAAATGTTCACAAAAGAGTGAGAGAAATAACGTTATGTACCTGTATAGCAATGATGATATATGAGGATTTATGATATTTTCAAAGATAGATCATTGCCGTGAACTATTTACGATATTTATTATATGGATCATAAATCAAATGTATTACATTTTCGTTCGTACATATATATTACATTTCTCGTATTTCTACGTCAAAATTTTTGTATAATAATAAGTAAATATGAAAAAGAAAAGAAAAAATAAATAAAGTAGTAAAACAATGTGGATAAGATGACAGTTTGATTCTAATTAGACATTTGAAAAGAACGAACTAAAGCTGAATGAAGCGAAGCGAATGCAGGTTGCAATAAAGAATTCAACGAAATATAATAAACCATAAAGAAAGAAAAAAAAAAAAAAAACGAAAAAGGAAACAAAGAAAAAGAGAATCGCTGAATTATACGTTGAAGCTTAAAATCAATTTACAATGTTAATCTTCATCTCTGATAAAAAAAAAATTTTTTTAAAAAGGGGATTTCGTAGAACGAACCGTGTAACTTTTAACAAAAACTGAATCAATTGATGAGAAAAGAAAATTTCCAATTATATGAATAAATAAATAAACAAATTTTTAATAGGTCAATGAGTAGAGTAATGAATAGGACGATTTGCAAATCGATATTCGTACGTCGATTGCGACCGAGATAAAACGTTAATTTCGATTTTGTTAAAAAAGAAAAAAAGAAAAAAGAAAAGAAAAAGAAAGAAAAAGTAAAAGAAACAAAAAATGAAAAAGTATTAACGCACACGTGCGTCCCTCAATTGTTCACAATGCTTTCTCCTAAGGGTCATACATTACTATTAGAAATATCTGCCCTTGGGAATTTGTTGGATACTCGCTAAAAAAATGCGTAGATAAAAAACACATTGCCATCTTTGTCGGAGTTTAGGCATTTTTAGTCAAGTATCTAGTTTTCAATAATATATCGAGCCGGGCAATAAATAAATAGTGAAAATAGACGCCTAGGCGTGACGAGCAATGAGTTGTCTGGCGCCTAGTCTTAAAATTTCCATTGAAACTCTTTAGTCTACACGATCACTAGAACAAAGGGGCACACACGGAATGTTTCAACATTCTAATGAATTATCTTAACCCATCCCCGACTAATGAGCATCTATACCTTACCTTTCCATCCTCAGATCATACTTCAACTTCGCCCTTTTTATTCCCTTTTCTAATTTCACTATAGTCTTTGCGGATAGTTCTAAAAACGCCAAAAAGTCAGTCAAGTTATATCTTTCAGACTCATGATGACATCTAATCCCTCAAATCTTATTAAACATTACTGGCTATCAATCCTTCAGAAATAGCCAACACAACTAACTGCACATCATTACACAAAACACATCAACAATTGTATCTTATTTCAACAAATATACTGTGATAGCTTCAATTTGTGCAATATTTCTTATCGCGCATCTACCTCGCGAGTTTCACGGAATCTTTTAAAAGAACGAGTGTTCTCCCATTAATTTGTGGGAACGCGGTGAGCGGTATTTTGGTGATGGCCTTCAACGGTATCCTAGCCTAGTGCCGTCGTCTTTATTCATCGCGACCAGTAGTGGATCTGACGACAAGGAAAAGACGTGGGAAATTCTCCATGCAAATCGACTATCATCGCTGGTCCGGTATAAGACGCTCTCACGATGCAACAGAAAGAAATGTTATTTCATCTCTTCTAGTATTTTCGTTCGATCCAATTTTCTTAAAATAAATACAATATTTCTAACTCAATTTTCTATGCAGAGCATGTGACTTTGTCTACTGGAGAAAATAAAAAAAGAAAAAAAAAAGAGGAAAAAGAACAGACGATCACGTAATTTCCATCTTTTATCGTTTCTATTTCAGTCTCTTTCTTTATTTTCTTTTCTTTCTCTCTCTCTCTCTCTCTCTCTCTCTCTCTCTCTCTCTCTTTCTCTATTTCTCTCTTTTTCCATTTCGTGGTCGAGTAAATATTGACAGTCCTTGGGAATACTTAGAGTATCATGCGAGAAATCTTTATACGATATTATATCTACAGATACCGAGAAACGTGGGAATTAAATTTTCGTATTTTTTTAAATATTGTCGAAAATTTACAATGCATTATTATTTACTTCCTATTTCGTTTCATCATCTCTTTTGTTCCGTTCCCTACTTCTTTTTTTTTTTTTCTCCTTTTCGCCACCATTTCTCTCAAAAATTCATTCTCCTCTTTAGGAGATTAAAATATTGAAAGGCCGAATGCAGATTTGAAAATGTTGGTAAGGGATAAAACAAAACGATCAAAAAGAAAAAAAAAAAAAAAAAAGAAAAGAAAAGAGAAAAAAAAATAACAGTTGGCTCCAGAATTTGTTCCTGGGGACGATCTTTCGCGTGTTTTCCACTTGCACGGATAGCGTAGACGTGGTTTGACGGTTCGGAAGGAACGACCGTGTTATTTACATATATTACCAAGGAAAAAGACGAAGAAGAAGAGGACGAAGAAGAAGACGAAGAAGAAGAAGAAGAAGAAGAAGAAGAAGAAGAAGAAGAAGAAGGTGGTACCCGGAGGACACGAATTTATGGTTCGTGCAAGTTCTCGACGGTCTCCATTTAGAAATGCTCTTTCTGAAAAGCATGGCTTTCGTCTCACGAAAATCATCCTGACTCTTCTACTCTCTGTCTCTCTATCTCTCTCTTTTCACCTTATTTTTTATCCGAATGGCTACGTTGGAAGAGAGGCCACTCGTGCGCGGCCAATTCAGTTAATTTTTCCGTAGTGGAAGCCAAGAAGGCGATTTTTCCCGCTCTTTGCCTTTCTAGATCTCTGTCCCCCTCCTCCTTCTCTATCTCCTTCTCATTCTCCTTTTTCTCCTCCCCATCCTCCTCCTTCTCTGTCTCCTTCTCATTCTCCTAATTCTCCTCCCAATCCTCCTCCTTCTCTGTCTCCTTCTCATTCTCCTCTTTCTCCTCCCCATCCTCCTCCTCCTCCTCCTGCTTATTTTCTCCTTCATCTTCTTCTTTTTCTTTTTCTATCTCTTTCCTTTTCTCCCATCCTTTCTATCGTCCTTTTTCCTCTTCCCCATCGCCTACTTAATCCTCGCGTTAACTTTTTTTTCTTTTCTCACTTCTCCTTTTCCTTACTTTTCTCCTTCGACGAAGTAAGTCACGCAGCGTTTGTCGCCACGTATTGTTCCTTGAAAATCGTCTTCGTAGAAGTAGCTTTCTTCGTTCTTTCCTTTTGTTTCCTCTCTCTCTCTCTCCCTCTCTCTCTCTCTTTCTCTCTCTCTCTATCTATCTATCTTTCGTTTATTTCTTCTATTTCAGACGTTAGAATCGCGTTAAGAGATTCTCAAGACGAATGAGAAAGAGAAAGGAAAACGTTGAAATGGTCATAGACGGATCAAGAGGATGACTGCTTCTGACAAGGTGAGGGAACGGGGGAACATGGGTGATGGAAGGTGAGTAGTGGGAGAAAGTGATGTTACGATGTATTGGAAGATGGTGGGTGCTACAACGTCTTAACTGCCTCCCGCTTAGTTATTATAAATATTAGATCGATAAGAAGTAAATTAAAGTATTGAATTTTAATGATAAAACGATTCGTTTGATATCATTTTACAAATGAACATAAACTGATAAAATATTTCAATGGTATTACTTAACCACATCGTTCGGACATTGTTTCTATCTTCTTTTTACGTAAAAGTACGCGTCATTTCACTTTTCGTTTGATAATTATTGAAATTAATTTTAATAATTATCAATTAATAATTAATCTAATGTATTTGATTATATCGAAGATAAACTGATAAGGAGCCATTAATGTCGAAAGATATTATCGCTATGACGTCGAAACAGTTACTGTTCTTATAAGATCGAATGTTTATGATTGTTTACTATTCGGTGTATTAAATGTCTTTCTATGAATTTAGCACAGTAAACGTACGTACGACGTGGAATGGAAAAAAGAAAATAAAAATAAAAGTTGTGTCTATATGAATTGTATCTTCGTGTACTATGTTTATTCTTCTCTCTCTTTCTCTTTCTCTTTCTACTTTGGTTTCAAAAATTTTGAAACGAAATGTTTATCACCAATGTTTACTTAATTGATAGTGTTACGATATCTTTCTGAAGTGTTTGCAAGACATGGCGCTTAAATTTTTTTTTTATCAAATCGATATAATGAATGTTTAAAATATGATAATCGTGCGTTAATTCAATCAGTTATACAATTTTAGTCGAAGTGACTCCTGAACGTTCTTATCAACGATTAAAAGTTTCTTTACCTTTGTAAATTAGTAGATATTAATATTTTAAAAATACTTTATGCAAGAAGATTCAATGATTTGTTTGATCGTCGTTTATCTTATTGTAATTTTATTTGGATTTTTCAAAATTAAGCATTAGAAATTTTTGAAAAATATTGTTTTTCATACAAGATTCCTTTGATTTCCAAGGGAGAAAATATTTTTTCTTTTCTTTTGGATAACAACTTACATTTTTTATAATTGCAAATATATTCTATGAGAAAAAGGGACAAGTAACTTTTGTACTGAAATATTATTTCTGATAACGTTTTATTTTAAATATCCGATATAATGATAGTAAGATAATCAAAAATCATAATTCTTCTCTCTTGTAAAATATTTTAAACTTATATTAAGTCTATTAAATATATCACTTTTGTCTTACTACATATTGCATCTACGTTAATTTTTTATATTCAATATTTAAACTCTGATTAATACGTCAACACTTTGTACATATTCTTATCTCGATTTTTCCTTCATCTTTCTTTTTTCTTTTGAATGAAGATTAAATTTATTTATGTATATATATTTTTTCTTTTTTATCATATTTCATAATGACTCGTCAGAATGTACTCAATGAAGATAAAATTTTATCAATGAGTATTATTCAATAAAAAACTTTTGTCGTATATTATTCTTTCAAAATGAGAATATAACTGATAATGATATATGTAGTTAACATTGCAAATCTACATCTGGTTATTTATTTTCGCTACGTATTCATTATATGTATATTGAATATGTATCTGTTTAATTGACATGATATGTTTGAAAGTACATACAGGTAAATACGTTATTATATTTAAAAAAAAAAAAAAAAAAAAAAAAAAAAAAATAGCTTCGCAATTAACATTTTTCTAATAATTATGATTTTTGTTATTGCAAATAAAACAAAAAGAAAAAAAAAGAAATATTTTTAATCTGTCATCTTAAGTTCAGTACAGTTCTATTATTTCAATACGTATGATTTCATGGAATCTCTTTCTCTCTCTCTCTCTCTCCCTCTCTCTCTTTCTCTTTCTCTTTCTCTTTCTCTCTCTCTCTCTCTCTCTAAGATAAAAAGCTTTTAATAATAAAAATGGTAGATATTCTGAAAGAGTTGTAAACGTATTAACAATGTCAGTAATAATTTTCACAAGATTGTAAAATGTTTAACAAAGAAACGTATATCATTAATTTGCGAACTGTATGTTCATCCAGTACATTTCCTCTCTCTCTCTCTCTCTCTCTTTCTCTTTTTTCTCTCTCTTTCTCTCTCTCTCTCTCTCTCTCTCTCTCTCTCTTCGTCTATTTGTTTTTTCTTCCTTTTATGGTTAACAGATGTATGTAAATGGTAACGACGTAGAATCATCGTCACTCGTCAGTCGGCCGTGTTAATTGAATAAACGAAAAGATAAAGTTAATTAGATCGTAACAGTTCGTTCGTATCAAGAAAACGTATAAGTGTAAAATAATGTGCTGATTGTTTCTTGTTTCTAAAACGTTCGTTCGTTTTGAATTAAATAAATAAACATAAAAATAAGCAATTAAGATAGTTACATATATATTAAATATATACTTATTCGTATAATTATACTCCGTCATTATCATAATCAGGGATAATGTCAGACATAAAAAAACAAATCGAGGATCATTTCAAGACACTAGCACCTAAATTGGCAAGTCTTCTACGCAATGATTATTACAAATTCGAGTACGAGTTGGAACGGCCAAACGAATCTATATTTTTCTCTAGTACATTTTATATGAGAATAAAGTTTTGGATAAATGATAATAACGATATCAAAGGTAATAATAAAATAGAGATGAATAAGGAGAGAATAATAACCATGCGATTAGTTGCGAAGACGCCAATCATGAATGATGAAATGCAAAAGACAATGAAAGCAAATGAACAATTTTACAACGAGATAATTTTTTATCGTAATTATGCCTTAAAGAGCGATAATTTTCCAAAATGTTATTACTCCAATGAGAATGATCTCTTCGGAGCGACCTTGATTTTGGAAGATATAACTACCAAAGGTTACAAGATACATCCAAAAAGGATCGATATACCGTTGGATGATATTTTTTCTGTTATGAAAGAAATTGCAAGATTTCATGCGAAAGGATACGTAATGAAGGAAAAACATCCAGAGAAATTTTTCGAGTTAATCAAAACTTTTAAAGAATGCCGATACGATTCTAACGGTAATAATCCGCACGATCATTTCGTTTATCTATTGAATCATGTTGCCTGCAGACCAATAAATTATTTGCGAAGAAACAATTACAACAGTAATATTTGTGACAAACTTGAGGAATATTTGAAGGACGCTTATCGTAATATAATATTGCGAATTATCGAACCGATTGAGCCATTGGCGATAATTTGTCATGGTGATCTTACTATTAATAATATGTTATTTAAAAGAGACGAGAAAGGGACGCGAGTGATGTTGATTGATTTCGCTTTAATACGATATGGATCACCTACGATCGATCTATCGACGTTTCTCTGTCTCTCTTGCTGGAGTCAAGTCAAATGCGAGAACTTACCAATGGTATTGAGGATCTATTACGATGAATTAATGAGATGTTTAAAGGAAAATGGTCTGAAAGATTTAGAGAAATTTTCATTCGAAGCTTTTTGGAACGATTACGTCGAACACGTATTATTTGGTTACACCATATGTTCATACTTTTTATGTACACTTATGGACGAAACTTCCTCAGTGATATTGGATAATAATTTAGAAAGTTTAACGAACACGATCTTCGAATTCGGCGGTGATAGAGTTACGAAAGCTTTAGCAGAAATTTTAATCGATTTGAAAGAACTCGGTTGTTTTGACAAAATTTTATCTTAATAATTGGATAATTGATAAATTCCAATGAGATAAAAATGAGACAAAACATTGATATCGATAATTGACTATATCCCGATACTTATTGTCCATCGAGAATACTACCATCTAGAATTTTTCACTTTTCTGATCACACTTGTTTTATAATTTTTTTTTTTTTTCTTTTTATTACTGATCGTTGAAGAAAATATCTTCGAAACAAGTTTCATGAAGACAAAAGAAACAAAAACAAAAAGAAGAAGGAAATAAAATTAGAATCTTTTACAAATTTTTATTATAAAAAGGTATCGATATTCACCAATTTTTTCTGTCGTAAAGAGAGAGAGGGAGAAAGAGAAAAAGAAAGAGAATAAGGAAAATAAAAAGATTAAAAAAAAGAAGATAAAAAATTCGTTTAAAAAGTTGACGGCCACGTCTATCGAATACACCGAACAAAGCCTTTTACCATCGTGATCAAAGTTAAAAGGAGAAGTTCGAGGACGCGCAAAAATTATTATTCTTTCGAACGTAGCGATAGCAGAAGACTCAGGTTGGTATCTGCCTTTCAAATAACGGCGTACCCATGCTTTACTACCGTGGTTACTATCGTGCACCGGGGGAAAAAAAAAGAAAAAAAAAAAGAACTTTGTCATTTCCATATATTTTTCCGCGTGCGTCTTGGCGCGCGCGACTCGCAGGAAATTCGTTTATCACGTCGTAGCCTGAATTTCAAACGGGGGGCCCTGTCACCCCCTCTCCATACCGCCCGTCAAAAATTTCCTTTACCTTTTGCTATGAAAGAAACGAGAGAGAGGGAGAGAGAGAGAGAAAGAGAGAGAGAGAGAGAGAGAGAGAGAGAGAGAGGAGGAGAAGAAGAAAGATAGAGACTGTGCAACTCCTCGTTCAATTTTCTTACCTCTTATGCATGATCATATATGCGAACGAGTTGAGATAAACGATAAAAAATAGAAAATACGTGAGGGAGAGAAAGAGAGAGTGAGAGAGAGAGAGAGAGAGAGAAAGAGAGAAAGGAAGAAAGAATTCAAGATAGTTTTTAATCAATATCAGACGTTAGAATAAGTGTGAATATTAACGCGAGTGAATAGTAACAATTTTAATTGTAAAAGTGTTAGTAACATTGCGTGAAGTTTAGCTACAATTGTAATAAATAGAGAAAAATGAGGAAAAGCACTTTCACGAAAAAATTTCATTATATCGCAGAAAATCGAAAGTATTATGTATCTGTATGTAATAGATACGTGTATATATAACAACTACGTGTATATGTAACGTGTATATATAGGTGTATATATATATATATATGTATGTATGTATGTATGTATGTATGTATGTATGTATGTATGTATATATGTATGTATGTATTTACGCACTTACTTATGTATTAGTACGAACATAATATATAATAGATATATTATGTATGGAGGTGCATTCTGGTGTTGCTTTCAAACGTGGTATCATATTCCGTAAAATCGAGTCTACATGGTGGGTAGATGCATACACATATACATATATGCATATATGCATATATACATACGTGGTCGTATATACGTACGTACTTATATATTGAATGCAATTTATACGAGGTTGCATCGATCGACGTGATATAGATATCACAATAACGAGGAATTGTTCATAATGAGAGAAATTGGATATACACGTTGTAGATACTTAGAATATCATCGTAGATAGATTCGGGGGAGACTGATTTATGGAGATTATTAATATTAATATAAAATTGATCTTATAATTATTTGATATAATTATTCGATATTTTTATTCAATATATATATATATATATATATATATATATATATATATATATATATATATGTATATATGTATATATACTTATTTATATATAAATAATTGAATAATTATTTGATTAATTTATAATATTTTTTTGCTATGATCTTTCTTGTATATTGTTTGCTTGTTTCTTTTTTTCATAAATAAATATTAAACAAATTTAATGAAAAATTGTTTTTTATTACTAATAATTCTTATTGTAGGACGATCTTCTCTTTCTTCAGTTTTTTCTTTATTCCTTTTTCTTTTCTTTTTTTTTTTTTTTTTTTTTAAAGAATAAATATAATCCTTTTGATAATCGCTCGTTCAATACCAATCGTTTTTATCGTGCTTCTAAAGAAGAAGTGTACAAGTTTGATCGTTAAATTCGACGAATCCAACATTTTCTACGCGTTGCCGACAAGTTCGAGAACTTTTTGAGAGGTCGAAAAGAGTTTAACGATCGCTGACAAGTAACATGTGGATAGCTCTGCTAGAAGAAGAAAGAGAAAGAGAGAGAGAGAGAGAGAGAGAGAGAGAGAGAAGGGGAATAATGTTATAAAGAACTACAAGCATTTAGGAGAGTTAAATTTGAAACGAAAACCTGTAGAAACAATTAAATCGAATATTAGTTCATAAGATCGAGTATTTTTTGAGGTTTTTATTTTTTTCTTTTTTTTTTTTCAAATTTCCAATATATTTGCAATTTAGAAATTATTACATATTATATTTCACTTTACTATCGGTCTATTTTTATTCTATTACGGAGAATAAAAATAAATAATACTCGTTTCGATGAAAGAAAAAACAAAAGAAGAAAAATAAATTACGAAATAATTATCCTATCGATCGAGAAGTCTTTCGAAAAGTCATATTTCAAAAAAAAAAAAAAAAAAAAAGTAAAAGAAAAAGAAAAGAAAGAACACTGTCGATAAAAATTTAATACGTACTAATACGTAAAAAAGAAAAAAATAATATTTCCAAAAATTTAATTTCCCATTAAGAAATAAGTAATAGAAGGTATATGCATATATACATACATAAATACATAAATATGTAATAACGTCGATCATATTTATTTTAAGAGGGATACGAGCAATTTTTTTTCTTCATGTTTTAGCGTTTTAATCTGACGAAAGGTAATTCCGTTTCTTGAAGTAGAAAATATTTTGACAACGAAAAAAAAGAGAAAAAGAGAAAAAGAAAATAAGAGAGAGAAAGAGAGAGAGAGAGAGAGAGAGAGAGAAAAAGAAAGAGAGAGGGAGAGAGAGGGAGAGAGTGGAGAATGTTGGGCGTTGAAGTCGTGAGTCGCGTGCTCCAAGTTTTAAGATGCAATATTTTAGAAGAGCTAGAGGAGAAGAAATGAAAGAAGGAGAGAAAGAGCCCTTTAATGCGACAAAGCAAATAACCTTCGGTCTAAGAAGATTGCGAGGGAAACAAGGTCGGCCAAGGATGCGAGTGCGCTGTTGCAGAAAGAGAGGCAGAACTTACACGCCCCTTACTACTCTCTTCTCCCACCATTTTTCCCCGCGCCCCTCTATTCCGTCTTTCTACAAGTCCCGTTCTACCCACGCAGAATCTTGATAAGCAAGAATGGCCAGATAAATAAATTTTTCCGTCCTCCTCTCTCTCTCTCTCTCTCTCTCTCTCTCTCTCTCCCTCTCTCTCTCTCTCTCTTTATCTTTCTTTCTCATGTATTCCTTCAAAAGTTTTTGTATCGAAATTCTCTAGTGTTATTTCTTCTGTGATCTGTATTTAAAATATCTTTAACAAATGTATTATTACCGAAGTGTGTGATTTATGATTCGACGATTATTCATATATATATATATATATATATATGAATAATCGTATATCTATATACATAATTGTGTATATATATATATACACAATTATGTATATAGATATACTTACATAAGTGGGTGTGTGTGTACACACTTATGTATTTGTACATTTGCAGAAAATATTTTTGCTTTGTACAAGTTGAGATCAATGATTCTAAAGTATTCATTGTATCCACAATATATATATATATATATATATATATATATATATATATATATGTTCAATAGAAAAAAATGGCAAAATAAAATAGTAGGCAATAAAACGATACATTTTCCTCATGTATATATTTCACACCTTACGTTCCTTTCAATGTGCGAATGATCGATGATTCGAAATAAAAAAATATCCAATAAAAAGGGAAAGGGAAATATACGATAAGAGTAGAAAGGGTCTTGCTTAGCTGGCAGATCGAAATATTTTTCGACGCGACTCGTGACAAATAACTTTGTTCCTAATCCGAAATTAATTCCGTCCTAGTCGTAATTTATCGTTCTTAAGGAAATAAGAAAATAAAAACAAAAGAAAAAAGAAATGAACAAAGAAAGAGAGAGAAAGAGAGAGAGAGAAACAGAGAGAAAGAAAGAGAGGGAGAGAGAGAGAGAGAGAAAAAGAAAGAAAGAAAGAAAGAGAGAGAGAGAAAGAAAGAGAGAGAAAGAGGGAGAGAGAGAAAGAAAGAGAGCGAGAGAGAAAAAGAAAGAGAAAGAAAGAGAGCGAGAGAGAAAAAGAAAGAGAAAGAAAGAAAGAGAGAGAGAGAGAGAGAGAGAGAGAGAGAGAGAGAGCAGTGTCTTGGCACGCGAGCGCGCATGTAAAGAACCGAAGGAAAACCTTGGATTACCGATAACGTTATCATTTTATCTTTCGATATGGTTGATCGATAACACGAAGGAAAATATTCACGCTAGTTTAAAAGGGGAACAAAACGACCGTTGATTACTAGCTAAAGTAATAAAAAAAAAAAAAAAAAAAAAATTGTGATATTGAATCAATCTGATATATAATGTGTCATTGAATATATAATGTGTCATTGAAAATGTGTCAAATGAAAAATGAAATTTCATATGACAAATCTTCCACTCGTTGGATCAAGCAATTATTTCACGCTGTTTGAGGAATTTATAATGAAAATGACTTTTATTTTCTAATCACATTATATATAAAATGATGTAAACCCAGATATTTTACTATCCAATTGTCAGTTCGATTATATCTATCGAAGTATAGAATCGAAGTATACAAATCGAAGAATATTTTCGTTTTGACATGAAAGTTTTTACATAGAAATGAAAAATAAATGTTAACGAAACATATCAGTTAACTGGACGATATATCACGAACAATACTGTCGAATATGTACTTCAAAAAGAGTATTATGTCTCTCTCTCTCTCTCTCTCTCTCTCTCTCTCTCTCTCTGTCTCTCTTTTACTCTCAGACACACGTACACAATCTCTCTCATTCGCGATACGTAAGTATGCAAATGCAAGAGTACATTTATCTCGGCACCACGCCCATGTATTTCCTGGGAGCTTCCGGACGCATTGTCGGTAGCGAATCGAATCCCCACACCCCTAGTCGAAGCCGCTACCCTCGTACCCACCCTTCGAGAGCAAGCATCCCCCTCCCCGTCACCCTCTCCCCCCTTCTTCATCCCGCGAAATCCCCGTGGTGCCGCCACCCCAGTCCGATACTCCGGAGATTTACGAGCAAACTAGCCTGCTCCCCAGGGCTAATAGACCGCCAAGTTATGGGCCAATTCAATTTAATTTCGAAAATAAACAACCGCCGACGGCGACGTAGGTCAATTTATTCCTAAATACCGCGAACCACCTACGAGATACGTTAGTCCTCAATTTTCTATCTCTTTCTCTCCTTCATATTCTAATCTCTTACTTTGGTCCACTTGTACCAATAGACTTATGAACATACAGAGAATAATGGGCCATGACTTGTTCCATAGAAAATACGTATTGTTCGATATAGTTTGAAGAAGAAGAAGATGAAGGAGAAAAAGATCCATTCGAAATAATCTTCCAAACTTTTGATAATTGCATATCACATAGCATTATTATCGGTCGAATTGATACAATAATAATTAACTTCATTGAAACAATGAATTATAATTCAATCGTAATAAATGTATATACGATTTACGTCGCAACGATGTCTGATAATCATTTAATATAATTATTCTTTCATTGAAGATAGATTCGATTTTAATCGATCTTAATTACGATAAATACATACATATAGATATAAATATATATAATTATATTTTTTATTATTTTATGAATCGAGTTTGACGTTAGTCTAATATAATCGATTAGTCTAATTATATCGTTTCGATATTTCGTTAATTCGTATTATCTTCGATTGCAAATTAATAATCGATAAATCGACGAAGAAAACGATGAAAGAAATAAAAAGAATTGTTTTAAAAGTACAACGAAAGGTTTCGAATTCGTGCGCGTTCGATAATAATAAAACCACGTTTGAAATAGATGCGAGTAGACAATTATTGGTTAGGGTATACTTCTTAACGAAGAAGTGGTCCAAGTTTAATGAATTTTCGTGCTCCAACTCGTTTCGAGCCGTGAATGATCGATGCCTGTTAAATCATGAAAGGTTAACACGATCTCGCACTCTATTATTCCCCTCTTCTTTCTCTCTCTCTCTCTCTCTCTCTCTCTCTCTCTCTCTTCCTTCCCTTTCTCTTTTTAAAGCAGCATCATCAAAAAAAAAAAAAAAAAAAAAAAAAAAGAAAAACGACAAAAAAATAAAAAAAAAAAGAAGTCAAAAATTATAAGTAAGTCAGTAAATATATGAAAAATCGAATTTGTTTGACAAATCGAATTGGTGTAAAATTCTGTGACAAACAAGCGTACATTCAAATATTAGCCAATCGCGTTCGCGTTCATTCGAACAAACTAAAATTCGAAATTTTACCCATTGGGTATCCACTTAAGCGCGTACACATCTCGCAGTTTACACATTTCATTTAATCGAAATGTTTTATGGGATTAAATTTTTTCTCTCTCTCTCTCTCTCTCTCTTTCTCTCTATCTCTTGTTTTTTTTTTCGAAAAATCCGACCATACTCTAGATGACCGTTCTAATTAGAATGTCGAATAAATCATTCGAATCGCTGGCACTAGAATTATTATATGTAGGTACTTATATCAAACGTAGACCAGAGCGAACCCTTCTTCACGAACTTACTATAAAAGTTTCGCTTCTACCACTTCTTCTTCTTCTTCTTCTTCTTCTTCTTCTTCCTTTTCCTCTTCCTCTTCTTCTTCTTCTTCTTCTTCTTCTTTTTTTTTCTCCTTCTTTTTCTTCTTCTTTTACTTCCTCTTCTACTTCTTTTTCCTTGATTCTGTAAGAACTTTTAATTAAAAGCTGCGCCTCTTCTAAAGACTTATGACGTTCAAATCGAAGAGACATTTTTTCTTTTGATATTATACGATATATATATATATATATATATATATATATAATATTTATATATAAATAAATAATATATACATATAATCTTAAATGATAGCAAGTATAAAGCAGCCTATCATTTGAAATCATCTTTTAATTTTTCTTTATAAAATTTTCGAGGGTATTGTTACTCCTCCAATTTCGGGGTTAGCCCGAAAACAGTAAATTTATGATAAGGATCTGCCTCATCTATTAAAAATAAAATTAACTTCTCGTCTCAGTGGACTCTCGTCATAACGATGGATATTTTTTTACTGAAACACTGTAAATATATATGTATATATCAAATTTAATGTAAATAAATATATGTATATATCAAATAAATAAAATGTAGTATTCAATATTTAATAATATTTATTAACGAGATAGATGGAATACACAATTTAACAGGTTTAAGGTTAACTAAGATATTTTAACGGATAATTATAGATTCTGTTTAACGCAAGTATTATTTCAAAATTTTTTACAACTATATGCATATTCATATACGTTCCTCCATTAGATAGATACATCAACTGCAACTTAAAATACATTTGCAATTTGACAAATTGATAAATATAATAATCTATTCAATTATCGTTTTACTTATTATTATATCATCGAAACATTACAATCATACTATATATATATACATTTTTATATATAGTATATTTCCGAGTAACTACTTACCTATGTTTTGTTGCTGTTGTTATTGATTTTTCTTTTCGTTTTCTTTTCTTTTTTTTTTTTTTTTTGATTTTTCCTTCTTTTTTCTATTTCTTTTTTCTTTATTCTTTTTCTAATGTCATTTCAAAATATAAAAGATCCAGTAGAGAGGGAGTTATTGGCTGTCTTGTAGATTGGATCCTGGATACGAAGAGCATATTCCACTCTAATCACATCGTTACAACATCGTGTTGATCATCGTACGTGTAATTGCGTCCCGAGACACACTATATATCTGGCGTTACGCAGGCTTCTCTCTCTATCTCTCCATTTCTCTCTCTCTCTCTCTCTCTCTCTCTCTCCATTTCTCTCTCTCCTCTCTCTTTCTCTTCTCTCTCTCTTTCTCTCTCTCTCTCTCTCTATGTTCGATTTTGCACGTTTCGCTCCGTTCGTCGTTGTCCCTCTCTCTGATTGCGTTTCAACGGGAATTTGCATTTCTATCAACGAGCGACGATACGGTCGCTTTAACACGGACTAGTTTCCTCTAAATAATACCGTAAAGGAAGACAAATGAAAAAAATAAAAAATAAAAAAATAAAAGGAACAGAAAAAATATGTTCGTAAGCAGTGGCGGATTTTAACTTCAAGGGCCCCATGACGTTATAAATTGTTTAGATTCCCATTAATATACATCAATAATATATATATATATACATTTCTTGTTTCTTTTCATTCAACTGTTCGTTCAAATGATAAAAGCGTGTAAATATGTTTCGATTAAATTCGATTACATTTCGTAAAAAAATAAATATCGTATATTGGCCATTAGATGTTCAATTACATTGATTAAATAATAATATATATTTGTTGTTGACGCGTGATGTTCTGTTTCATCTTTTCCAAAAGAAAGAAAAAAAAAATTGAACGCCTATTTTCAGATTATTCGTTTCAGTTCTTTCAACGAATTGTCAATTAAATCGTTATAAATGTTGTAAGGTTAATACAAGCAATAATTGAGAATTTCTGGTCGGCGATTGTCGAAATAAAATAATAAAATCTCATTCGATTAACTCATGTTAATCCTATTATTTTTCTTTATCTCCTTTCTCTCTCTCTCTCTCTCTCTCTCTCTCTCTCTCTCTCTCTCTCTTTAGTGTTCACATCATTCTATCTTTATATCCTCGGTAATCCTATTAAACTTTACTAATTTTTACCAATACTCGTGCTTGTATTCGTTCGATGAAATTACAGAATAAATATATATATATATATATATATATATATATATATATATATATATATAAAATGCTTATTCGCAGATTGTCAACAAAAAAAAAAAAGAAGAAAGTACCTTAAACGACTACTTCGAACTATTTTTTTTATTGAAAATCATTGAAGAGATCTTCGACTTTTTCTATTTCTTTTTTTACCCTGTAATTTCTAAATTCATGAACTATTTCGGTGTCATGTAGATACAAAAATTGCCGACTGTATTTCTTTTGTATTCACGAGATACCAATGCTTATCCTTTTATTCATAGTTGTTCTTTTATGAACGAAACAAAGAAATAAGAGAAAGAGAGAAAGAGAGAGAAAGAGAGAGAAAGAAAGGGAGAGAGATGACGATATTGACAAATACGAGCCTTTCTTGAAGAAGTGCGAAGAAAATGTAAAAGAGCATATCTCTGTTACTATACACACACACACACACACACACACACATATGTATGTGTGATTTTGTGCGAGAGATAGAGAGAAATAAAGAGAGAAAGAGATAGAGAAAGAATGGAAAAATGAAGTAGGAAAGGGACAAAGAGGGTGCAAAGGAATATCAGCTGGCTCGTTTATTTTCCTTCCTCGATCTTTTCGTTTTCACTTACTTACAAAAGATGTTTAGGATAGGATTTCTTTCACGCTCGTATACTTCTCGATTCGAAAATACGAGACCATTGCTTCACGTCATCGTAAGGATTTCTTCAATGAACGATGAAAGAATGGAAAGAACTATAAATATATATGTGTATATATATATATATATATATATATATATATATATATATATATATATATAAGTATTAGATATATCGTTACGACTCTATTAATTTCATCGTAACATTGTAACCATAATAACGGA
>NC_062189.1:7413978-7423978 GCF_912470025.1 Vespa velutina | reverse complement strand
TGTAAGTCCGGGATTTCTCTTGCAATACAGTGTACTTACGTATCGCTGTGGTCGAGTGTTTCAGAAGAGAAACAGTGAAATAGAGAGTTATAGAGAGAAAAAAGAGAGAGAGAGAAGGAGAGAGAGACAGAGAGAGATAGAGAGAGAGGGAGAAAAAAGTTCAGGGTAGAAGAAAAAGAAAAATAACCACTACTACTATTACTTCTACTACTATTACATTACTATTACTATACTACTACTACTACATTACTACTACTATACTATTACTACTACATTACTACTACTATACTACCACCACTACTACTACTACTTCTAGTACATTACTACTACTACACTACTACTACTACTGCTACTACTGCTACTACTGCTGCTGCTGCTGCTGCTGCTGCTGTTGTTGCTACTACTGTGTGTATATATTACTAGTAGTAGTAGAGAGGAATGAGTCAGCCTCGTAGAAAGTTGGAGCCGAGTGTTTCAAGTATTTCCTTTTTTTTTTTGTTTTTCTTCCTTTCCTTTTCTCTTTTTTCTTTTTTCTTTTTTTCCTTTCTTCCTTCTCTCTGTTTCCCTTGAAAAATGTGCTCCGCCCGACACTTCATTCTTGCGAAAACGTTTTCACGCGTGTAAGACAATTCTTTCGAAGGGAATGATCATCAATCGATCCTTCCTGATTCATTTGCTCTCTGTTTTATGTTTTCTTTTTTTTTTTTTTTTTTTTTTTTAATATCCTTATTCTTCTTTCCCTCTATTTTTTCTTTTTTTTTATGTAACACGTATAATACTATTACTATTACTATTTACGTATATAAAGAAAAGGCACATATTGATATTCGATGATAGATCGTGGTAAGGAAAAAAAAAAAAAAAAAAAAAAAAAAAAAAGATGAGAAAAAGGAAAAGAAACTATTTGCGTGAAACACAGCCTATCGAGAATGGAATAGTTCATGATTGACGAAGAAAATATTCTTTTCGTTTGCCAAGAAACGACGTTAAAGTTTAGGAATCGAATTGATCTAGGAAAATACCGTTTGCCCTGGTAGACGACACGAAATTGGCACCGATCTCGATCGACTTCTACCATCAACGAAACCTTTTATTTTTATATGACAAAGATGATACGAGAGGAGCTAGGACTTTTCAAGTACCTCTCTATGTTGCTCTCTCTCTCTTTTTCTCTCTTTCTCTCTCTCTCTCTCTCTCTTTCTTTTTCTCTCTCTCTCTCTCTTCTTTTCTTCTTCTTATGGAAGTTTCGCACGTTATTGTCTCGACGAAATATAGTTATATTCTCTGCTCGAGTGTGTCGACAATGCCTTAAGCTCTCTCTCTTTCTCTTTCTTTCTCTTTGCTTTGAGAAGAAATATTTGAGGACGTTGCACAAGGTGGCTGAAAGTTCACCGAGAATGCGGATCTTCAAAAATTCTCGAAAGAACTTGAAAGTCCGCTCGCTTATGAGGAAGAATACAATTTTCATTGTTCTCGACTTTTTTTTGCTTTCTTTTTTTTTCGGAATATCATGAAAGAAAGAAAGAAAGAAAGAGAGAATGAGAGAGAGAGAGAGAGAGAGAGAGAAAGAGAGAGAGAGAAAATTAATGTCGGCAAACATAAATACACTAAATTTTTTACGAACGGTAAATATATACGTAATGAACTATGTGTATATGAAAAATTTTTTTTAGACTTTTTTTTTTAAGAAATAAACTAATGAAAAACATTACGAAGAAACAAAAAAAAACGTGGAAAATTTTTGTAAGGAATGAACTAATTTTTCACGTTTCTTTTTTTTTAATTTCTTTGCAATTGTTTTCTTTCTTTTTCTTGTTTCCTTTTTTTTTTTTTCTATTTAACATCTCGATTTAATATTTTCCAAGATATCGAATGAAATTTCGTTAGTTTCTTTCTGTCCACTTGTTTTTCTTTTCTTTTTTTCTTTCATTTCCTTTTTCTTTTTCTTTCTTCTTCTTTTCCTTCTTCTACTTCTTCTTTTTCTTCTCCTTCTTCTTCTCTTCCACTTTCTCCTCCTCCTTCTCTTTTATCCAATATACCGCAGAAACTTTTTTTTGGAATGCTTATTCCAAAAAAAAAAAAAAAAGGATACTGCAACATCCGAATGTCTTTTAATGGAATTGGATGTGGTCACAAGAATTTTACGACATTTCTCTGTTATCTTCTTTCCCCTCCTATCTCACTTCTTAGCCATCAGACCATTCACCTATCATCCACCCACCCATCCTCCTCTTTTTCATGACCTCTCGCGCCAAAAATGTTACGTGAGATATCGACGAAATGGTACTTCTTATGATTCTTATTTTCTTCCCTTTCGTTCACTTCTTCTTTTTCTTCTTCTTCTTTTTATTGTTCTTTTTCTTGTTCTTTTTCTTACTCTTTCTCTTGTTCTTCTTTTTATTCTTATTCTTCTTCTTTTTCTAACCTCGTCTCTTCGACTTATTCCATTCGAACTATAGAATTATTTCCATCTTTCCTTCACTCTCGATGTTGATATATATGTTGAACGAGACATTTATGTAATATTCAAACGTATTTGAAACACTGTTCGACTTAAATTTACATGGAATGTGACTGGAGATGCTCGAAGTGCACATACACAGTTACGTTACAGTATCTAAGGTTTCACGTTCAGTTTTGAACAACGAAAATTTCTATTTTTCTCAATTTATATATTTTTATTTTTATTTTGTTTTTTCTCTTTTCTCGTTCTTTCTTCTCTTTTTTTCTTTTTTTTTTTTTTCGTTGTTGTTTTCCTTAATCATATCCGTTAGACGTATTTCCCTTTAGATATATGTTCTTCGAAGAGTTTGAAGAACAATCGAGTTTATTAATTTATCAAAGAACTTTGTTATGGAATGAAATCGAAGAAAGATGAACACGTTAAGTCAGGCTTCCTAAGAATGTCAGCACTTTTCATGTTTATCGATGTGGGCATTAATCGAACGTTATCGAAAGGGCTTCCGATACCGATCGAGTACAATGTAAACCTCAAAGTCGTTTCGATGACTTAATTAGATAATACCATCTCCAAGAATAATAACATAATTATTTCTAATATATATATATGTATATATATATATATATATATATATATATATATATATATATATAGAGAGAGAGAGAGAGAGAGAGATAAAGAAAGAAAAAGAAAGAAATATTATTGTTATTTGACGATCGCTTGAAATTATCGCAATTATTTATCTTTTATTTTCCTTTTATTATACCTATCTTTTAGATTTCATTTAATAAGAGAAATTATGATGTCGAAGTTCTGTAATAAAAATTGACAGGAGATAAAACGAACGACAAGTAGAATTCCATTGGGAAAGAGACATAAACACACACACACACACACACACACACACATACACATAAACACACACGTGCACACAAACAAATAACACAATATCCCATTACGTAGTAGGCTCGACATATGTATAGAAATAAATCGAATGGATTCGAACTGCCTTTCCTATATTTTCTTGTATTCGCTTGCGAATAGATAAAGAAAAACTCGAGGAACGTAAATACATGTTTTGCCAAGTAGAACATACGTAAATACGTGGAATATCAACGCCACGAGAAAAATAATGTCTTTTTCTTTTCTCGTCGTCTTCTTTTCAATAACGAACGATTGGTAGTTTCTTTTATATTTATTTTTTTCTTTTGCCCTTTCTTTTCTATTCTTTCCTTTTCTTTTTCTTTTTTTTTGTCATTATTCTCTCTCTCTCTCTCTCTCTCTCTCTCTCTCTCTCTCTCTCTCTCTCTATCATTTCCCTTTTTCTCTTCTTTCGTCTTTTCGTGAAACTAAAAGACGAGCGACTTTTACTTCTGTTTGACAGAGAGTAGTAGTGAAATACTCGAACTCGAGTAGTCCATGAAAGTCTATGTGAAGATGAGAGGGAAAGAATTTCACTGGTAAAAGTAGAAATTTCGTAAGTAGAAAATAAGTTGCCATAGAGAGTTTTAAGTAGCACGACCAGAAGAGCGCCCAGGAGTTTTCTATGCTTTCGTAAAGATCTATGAGAGTGTCTAAGGTAGTACGTTCCAATTTTATTTCACTGACATAGTTTCATGAAGTAAAGATGAGTTCCAAGTGTTACTAGACTAGTTCAATTTAAGATAAATATGTATTGGATAGAACCATAATGAATTTTTGTCTTAGCTATTACCTATATGAAAAAAAAAAAAGAAAGAAAGAAAAAGAACGAAAATCTAACAAAAATATTCTAATCATATAATATACTTTTTAATTTATTAATTTGTTAGATTTGCAAAGAGATTAACTTTTTCCTCTTTGCTCAATTTGTTAATTAAATTCAAATAAAAATATTTAATTTATATTTGTATATAATTATGTATAAATTTGTAAATAATAAATCAACTAAATTACAATTATATTTTAACCGAACATAATCGTAATAACATATTTCGAGTAATTAACAATAAATATTATTTAGTTGTGCCGCGATATTTTACACATTTTTCAAATATGCCCCAAAGCAGTATTAACTTGTCCACTAATTCCTGTAAATTGATACAATTTAATTTCATCGAATAAACATTATTTCAAATTTATTTTGCGGAAGGTCTCGCATACGATATATAAATAGTAAAAGTCAAATATTGTATATTTTTTTTATCAACTGTTGCAATACATTCGAACAAAAAGAAATTAAAAAAAGAAATTAAGGGAAAAAATTGAACGAACAAAAACGAACTGAACGAAAAAAAAATAAAGAAGAAAATAAAAAAAAAAAAAAAAAAAAGAAGGAAAAATAAAAAATAATAAAAGGGAAAAGATAAAAAAAAAGTTGGAAAGGAAAAAAGATTGAAGAAAAAAAAAAAAAAAAAAAAAAAGGAAAAAAGGAAAACGTATCAATATGGCGGGCGATCTCTCTCTTGCAAACAAATGTTTAAGTCTATGCATACAATGGTCGGCGAAGTTTCCTCGTAGGTTTGAAATGAAATTTTAGTTTCACAGTTTTCGTCTTTCACAGAGCTAGTAAAACAAGGGTTGGTGTCGACGGTGGACACCGGGGCTGGCTTAATAGCAAGAGTAAATCGAGAACAGGGGCGAGAACGCTAGTATTTCCGAGCATACGGGTGCCCCCTCTCCCTCCCCGCTTCCCATTCCACCCCTTTCCCACCTTCTCCTCCTCTTTCCTCCCGTGCTAGTCTCTTGGCATAGAGATTGTTACTAGCATTTCGGTCAGTTACCGGTGGCGTGCAAACGGTCTACAATTACCTCGCTTTCTAATTTGCTTCTGGCTACCTGCAGCTCGATCTAATGATCAAATCACGTGACCCTCTACGGTTAAAAGCCGAGGTTAAAGCAAACGTAGTATGACGGAATTGCCGCGAGATTTCCAAGGCTCTTACAAAAGCTTTTACAACGCCATTGGAATTCCATTTTCTATTTAGGATAAAGACAAGCTTTCCCTTGATTTTCCCTTTTCGTCAATCGGCCTTTGTTATATATTCCTCTGTGGATTAATGGATATCCAACCGCAACGTTGATTTTCTAACTTGAACAGTTAGAAATGAATTGTAACCAAATTATCTCGATTGATAATAAAGATGTTTTATCGATTGCAAATTAGTAAATGTACACATGGGTACGCACCGTAAATAATTATCATTCGTCCAAATCGACACGATCGTCGATTATAATTATTAACTTTTTTCACCGTTTAATTGTTTTTTTCTCTTTTCTTTTTTTTTTTTTTCTTATTTATTATTTTTATTTAGATCTTTTTACCGCACGGAACTTTAACATTTTTTTCTCTACCTTCCTCGAATTACGAGACGTTGGGAAGAATTTTTTTTTCTTTTTATATAAATATATATATATATATACACACGCATAAAATTTAAGAGAATTTTTGAAATGATAAACCGTTTGAAGAAAAATAATAGAAAACACGACGAAGTCCGTCAAAGAAGATTTTCTTTCGGTGAAAATAGAACACAAAGGGATACCTAGGAAGAATAAGAAAGAAGATAAATCCTGTTTTCCTCGGGAAAAGCGTATATCTATGCGGAGTGGGAAAGCGAGTCAGTCGTTCGTTTTTCGATGCGCGATTCCTCGACTTGGACATTGAAGTTTTACGGAGCGTGAACGAAATACGGCAGGATAGATCGGGCAAATTGAAAGGGAGTTTCACCGTAGAAACGATATTACGGATTCTCTTTGGTCTGAGCCCGTGGCAATGA
This sequence comes from Vespa velutina, assembly GCF_912470025.1. Lineage (NCBI taxonomy): Eukaryota > Metazoa > Arthropoda > Insecta > Hymenoptera > Vespidae > Vespa > Vespa velutina. The sequence continues at coordinate 7,417,759 of NC_062189.1, read as the reverse complement.
ATGAAGCTCGGTCAAGGGAAAGAACGAGAAAGAGTGAGAGAGTGAGAGAGAGAGAGAGAGAGAGAGAGAGACCAAAAGAGACAAAAATAAAAAGAAAAAGAAAAAAAGAAAGAAGAGAATTTTTAGTTGAAACTGCAACTCAGGCGAGCGGTCGAGCGGATTAACAGAAACGTGGTGGGGATGGAGAAATGAGGGGATGTAGATAGTGGTGGGTAGAGATGAGAGACGAGAAAACGAGGATTGATAACGAAGAGTACCGCTTCCAATCAGAAAGGAAAACAGACTGGAATAAGAGCGGATGTTGCGAAATTCAGCCAAGCTTTCCTGAACCGTTCGTATACGCCAGTTCGCTCGCTTGTTCGTCGTGCAAACAAGTGGTCCATCTAAATTGTGTAACCTCACGTGGGAGACACACAAACGCAATCTTTGAAAGTCTATCCTTTTGGAAAAGCATAATGATGGTGAAATCAACAACTGTGTTGAAAACTGATGTTGAAACTTCTGACATTATTGATGCCTGAAAATATATTTATTGGATATGCATGTATAATAAAAAATTATTATGAAAATTCGAGAATATTTATATATTACAAATATAAAATATTTTTACATATATATATATATATATATCCAGAGAGAGAGAGAGAGAGAGAGAGAGAGAGAGAGAGAGAGAGAGAGAGAGAGAGAGAGAGTAAGAGAAATTTATACATTTATTATAATATTTTTATACGTGAAAAATTTATAAATTAAATTTCAGTATTTGTAATATTGTAAATATATGTATGATAGAAAAAAAATTTTTATCATAATATTTCTATATGTAAAACAGCAAGAAAATTGTTTGAAAAAAAGGAAAAAGAAAGAAAATTCGAGAAAATTTTCTATAGAATTTTTTTCGATTTTCTAATTTTTCACAAAAACACGTTTATGATTATTTAACGATTCAAGAAATAATTGTCAGGGATCGCACGATACAGATCGAGATTTTGACGAATCAAAAGAAAATATCAAAATTTATATTACGAACTCGACGTAATACCATTACACTTCATTACATTTTATAGCTACATTATCATTCGCACATCGTCTATAACGATTCACTTTCTGATTTTTTTTTCTCTCATTTTCCTTTTCGTTCGAGTCGACATTTTATAAACAATAACTTACGTTCCAAAGGAAAATACGTCGATATTGACGCCCCATAGCAAAATTTTAATCATTTCTTTAATTTAAATTATCTTTAATTTAATCATCTCTGACGTCTAGTTTTTAAATTGATTGTATTGTCAAATAAAATCTTAAATATTAAACGTTTAAAAACTAAATAGAGGGATTCATTGACGATATAAATATTTACCATTGATCATAATAAATTCACAAAACGATTAAAATTGTTATTCCATCTGTACATAAGTTGTATCGAAATAAAAAAATTATGTTGATGACAAGAACAACAAAGACGACGACGATATTATATGTAGAAATAAATAAATAAATAAAAAAAAAAATAAAAAAAATAAAAAAAATGAGGTTATTCTATTATGTTCTCATGAAATCCTACTAACGTTCTTACACGAGCGAATTATATATTAAATTCTAAGCGGTTTAAGGAAACCAAGTGCAAACGATTGCATTATGGAAATAAAAGCACCTTCCATGGATTAAAAAAGATTATCTATTAATATGGAATAAAACTAATCCAATTCAATCCAATCCAATCCAATCCAATCCAATCCAATCCGATCCGATCCAATCGTAGAAAGAAATATGAAATTACTTAATATTGTAATAATGAACGAGGAAATATTCTTATTTTTGAAATTATGCGACGAGGATATGTAAATATATTATATTTATGATATCGATATTCGTATTAAACAATATTTTTCAATAATCACTTTGAATTACCTAAGTACCAACGTTAATAATTGGTTATTGGTTTTAACAGAATAGATCTATGTATCCATATAGGAAGATGTTTAATGATAATAGTTGCTCTAACACCTGACGCATCCTCTATGCTTAAGGTATAAACTGGGATCGGAATAGCATGCAAAATTAATGTGTTTCGAAATATTTGTTGAAAGGGATTACCTATATAAACGTGTTTACAAGATAAACAAATGTTTAAGGATTAAAAATCAAAAAAAGAAAAAAAGAAGAAAGAAAAGTAGAAAAATGATAATAATAAGAAGAAATATTCAATTGGATATTTTACGTATTACGAAATTTTAATTTCGAAAGAAATCTTTTAATTCGAATTACTAAATCAAAAATATAATATTTTTTTTTCCTATATTAACCCTCTAAGTTACTATCTTTAGTATATAATCAAACATTTTATTGGAGTTAATGACTAATGAATAAATCAGTTTTCTAAAGTAGTTACAATACGACTTTGCATATCATTAATATCGGCATCATTAATGATACGTAGAACAAGCATTAAATTTCAAAATTTCGTCTCCATTAATCAAATAATTTATCATCCTACGGGCTTTATCATCGAACGATAATTTCATATCAATTTAAAATCGAACAAAAATAGGTGATTATTCTCTCTCTCTCTCTCTCTCTCTCTCTCTCTCTTTGTGTTTTCATATAATAATTAAATATGCCGGTCGAATAATCCTAAAATTCTGAAAAAGTAAGAGGTAGAGAAAGAGACAGAGATAGTAATATAAAGATAGAGAGACAGACAAAAAGAGAGAAAAAGACAAAGTGATAGTCAAGGAAATCGCGAAATATCATCGAGAACACGGAAAGGCCATAACGCGCGTTGCCGGTTCGTGGCGCAGGTTAACTGCATCTGCTACCATGAAACAAACTGAATACTAATAACAAGGCGTTGTGTAGCGTTGCCTCCATAATAGAACATCGAGTGCCAACTGTGCCTATTCTAACGTGCTAGATGTCCAATACCAACGAGCATCCTTGTAAATTCAATATCCAAACTAGCTTACTCGACCTTTCGTTGAATTTTATTAAATATACATGGATAGATATGTAAGTTATCTCGTTACGTGGGTACATATTCAGGTACGTATGTACATATGTTTTGTTTACATTTATATATTCGTTATACATATATATATATATATATATATATATATATATATATATATTTATTTATGCCACGATGCATTTCGAAATGATAAAATCTCGATCGGTCGAGGATATCGTATTAATCGTTTCGTTATGTATCAATTAATTTACCACTTTTAAGAAAATCATCATTCATAGGTAATATCAAGGTAAAATCTGATGAATTAAATAACCACATTTAAATGTATTATAAGGATATGTAATGTTTCTCATATTATTATATAATCAATTGATTGATAAATTAATTACGAATTTGTTAATAGGATATATACGTAATATTGTTCGTTCTTCGCAATCGTTGAAAATTTTTCAACGTCGACAGATTTCGCGTCGCGATCGATACGATGGATTGGAGATTAAAAGATTTTACTAGAAATTAAAAAAAAAAAAAAAAAAAAAAAAAAAAAGAAAAGAATAGAAAAAACTTTTTTTTCTTCTCTCTCCTTTTTTTTTTAATTGTTCTTGTTTTCAAATACTATCACATACTTACTACGATAAGAACGAGCGATCGATGTTTCACAAAATAATCATACGAGGTCCTTGCTTACCTGGAACAGAAAATAAAAGAAGGTACGTTAATTTGAGTCATTTTTTTTCTTTTCTTTTTCTTTTTTTTTTTGCTAAACACTTAAAATTAATCGAATTAGCTCAAAACTCTAAATCGTCTTTGGTAAAG